>NW_024610654.1:0-1887 GCF_008729295.1 Plectropomus leopardus
ATAATTCCTTCCCCTGACTGCAGTCAGGGCTCAGGCCCTAATTATTTTTTTAAAGGCAAGGTTTTCCTTTAAACTGTCACCATGCACAAGATGTGGAAGTTTTTGGTGATAAACAAAACCTTAATTTGAATGACTGATTTAAAGTTTTGCACCCTGGAAATCGTTACAGACAAACCATTAAAAATGTATCATTTAAAAAAAATTTAAAAATTCAGAGACTTTATTCTAAAACGTTTTGGTTATTAAACTGAGCACTAATGAGCGATAGAATATTTGCATAATATTAAACAAAAATATTACGTTTACAAAATTACTATTACAGACTCCCATGTAAATCATGTATTTATTAATCTGAGCACGTTCTGAATAAATCGCTCATCACGTGTGGAGCGGCTGACGTGATGCTTCTGTTGTGGACTCGGGTCCAACTCGGGGACCAGCTGGTTTCAACATTCAAACCTGCTGCTGCAGAAAGTGGATTTGAGCTGGACGAAGGACACACAGCAGAAGCATTAACCAGCTTTGGTTGTAAATCTCTCGGGGGAGACGCTGGTTAGATCATTTAGGGTTTGACTCATATTTGTGGATTCTCTCAGCTACTGGACGTGTGCTGGAGGAAACGTCAGGGGAAATCTTTCTGACGCCGACTGTGGTCATATTTATCTTTTCCCTGCAGACCGCAGGCAGCAGTTTGAGATGTTGCCGCATTTCATGTCAAACACGAACAGTATTTATGGAAAAACCCACAAAGGGCCGTGTTGTTATTAAAGAGTTTGGATTCGACACTCTAAGGCCTCCATAGAAAAGAAACGGCTGGAAATGGCTTTATATTATTGCCAATTCTGTCCTAATTTTAACAGTCAGTATCAAGTTTTATACATCATGTGATTCAGGGGAACCTGCCCTTCCTTTCTGGTGCTATGTAAGACCTTAAAAAAAAGTAAATAAATAAAATAAACTGTCTCGCTAAACTGGAGCAGTTAACAAACTGTCTCGCTCCTGCCAGGTTTTCCAACATAACACCTGTCATTGCGTGCAACCAATACGCACGGAGGTGGCTATAAATAGCGCCCATACCACTGATTCATCACATGTACCTGTAAGCCAGGCATCACCAACTGTCGGACCGCAGTCCGGATCCGGACCAAAACTTTGTACTATCCAGACCTGTGGCCAAGTTGTAATAAAATGTAAGAATGAGAACAATATTTTTTAAGGCGTAGTGCTGGGCAACTAATCGCAAAATAATCGAAACTGACATTCAGAGCCTCTAACTGACATAATCTTGCCCATGTCGGGTATTTCGGTTATTTAAAAATTCTGTTAACCCTTTCCCAACTGGACTGCCAACTCCCACGCATCTGCCGTGCATCTCAGCTTTTGGGCTCTGTCTCACGCTCTCATAACACCGAGGAAAATCTCTCTCCAAAACACAGCGAGGACAGAAGTGTTGAACAATTGTGTAAAAAAGTGAACGACTTTGACTCCAGAACAGTTGAGTGTTTGACAGCCACAGCATTTTATCATCATGGAGCAAACAGCTGATGGTCCGACAGCAGCGCAGTGAGACAGACAAACAGAGCGCAGCTTCTCCTCACAGCACCAAAGTGTCTGAAAGACACATCTGCAGAGGTGAAAGTGACTTCTTTAGACTCTACAGACGACTTTGTGTTAGTTTCAGGTTTAATCAGACTTTGGATGAATTATTTAGAAACAGTGTCTCATCCAGCCGCTCGCGCTGAGCTCTCATTATTAGTACCAGGGGCAGATGTAATGTTTTGGGGGCCCGGGGCCACAAGCACATGAGCTTATTTTCAACCTTTCTCTTACTGGGAATGTTGGCAGGCTGTTGGCAGCTGTAGGAGAAGTAGGCCGACTCAAAAGTTT
>NW_024610655.1:0-2123 GCF_008729295.1 Plectropomus leopardus
TAAAAGTGAGACTCAGAGAATGAGTTTTTGTGAGAATATTTAAGACAATGTATTTTTTTTATTTGAAGAGATTTAAAGTATCTTTCAGCTCTACTGTGATGTATTTTAAAGGTCAAAGACTGAACAAAATATTGTGGTGCTTCTCTAAAAGGACTCTACTGAGAGATAGTGAAGAGTCATTTTTCTAGTGTGAACTCTACCGAGCAGCTGACATTTGCGGCCTCCGCAGCTTCCTTGAAAGCAAACAGGAAGTACATGACCTTCCTGACCTTGGCCAGCTCAGCAATCCGCTCGCCGAACTCCTGCATGTCCGCCTCCAGCCACTTGAGCGGCGAATCCTTCGGATCGTCAGCATTTCGCCAAAATGTTCCGATGGGTTCTAGCAGCTGCCGGGTCATCAGGTGGGTGAGGTCAGGGGTCCAGTGTTGACAAATACCGGTGATGGTGACACGGCCGTGGGCAGTGAGGGAGAAGTGCCAGCGAGAGAAGTTGAGCTCCTGGGTAGGGAAGTCCAAACGATACACGGCCTCATGGGGGAGAAGCAGGCGCTCGCCGTCCTGACGCTTCTGCCCTGAGCGCTGCAAAGATGACACACGGAGGCGCATCATCTGCGGAGGGAGTAAAAGAGAAAAGGAAGAGTTGGATGAAAGGGAACAGATTAGTTGGAGGAGAAAGAGAAATGTACAACAAATGATTCCAGTTTGATTATCCACGACCACCTTTTATTCTGGGGATGTGAACAATTTACAACAAAGAACAACAACAGAAGGCCTCAGACATCCAAGTTAACCATGTGAATCCTGGATCAACATCAGTTTTCAGCCAGCCGTATGCATTAAACATTTTAAACGTGAGCTAATTGGTTAAATACATGAAATGTCCCACAGATTGCAAGCTTTTTTTTAAAGGTGACAAGGAAATTACTTGAAGTTGGGGGGCAGACCCAAATCTGCTTCATGTTCTTGTTGTGTGTTTTTTTTTTTATAGATTGAAAAATAACGGATGTAGCCATCGTGCACTCGCACATTGGTTGTGGACTCTCATTTGTTTGGCATTTTGGCCATCGCCATCTTGGATTTTTGTGGCCAGAAATGACCATATTTGGTTGTAGAAGAGTGAGAGGTGGATCTGACACATAAACACTTATTACTGAGAGATAGCGCGATAGAGCCACTGCCAAGCATGTTTTATCACTCCTTTTCACAGAACCAAACAACGGTGGCATCTTTCTGCTCCAGTGTGTGATTTTTGGCAGAATGCTGGCATCGTGGAATCAGAGGAGGCGTTGTGTTTAATACAACAGCGTTTGCCTCTCATGTGACATAACATATACATCAGCAGTGCTTTATAAACAATATCAATGCCATCAAATTGGCAACAACTCTTATTTACCATCGCTGTATATCTGTTATATGGCAGCTGATCTCGTCCTCTGCTTGGAGGGTAAGGAGCTCCCTGCACAGCACACTGACTTGCTAAAAAACAAACAACAAACAAAAAAACGCCGCTTGATTTGAAATCTCAGTCAATTGAAGGGTCTTCAACTGATGATTCAAATCTCTGACTTTCAGGGGGCAGCTTTAGTATGGCCATCATATACTTCCATCACAATTTATTTATTTATTGAACCTTAATTCAACCAGAAAACGTCTTGAGCTTAGAAATCTCTTTTTCAAGAGTGTCCAAGTCGAGACAGGCAACAACAAAAGTTACTGACAGGCAACATGGAACAAAAATACAAAATCAAAATATATAACTACAAAAAACAACAACAATGTAAAACACAAAAGGAACACAAAATATAGTCACCACAAGGAAGGACTGAAAAGTATGTTAATATATGGTATAGGTAAACCATTAAAACAAGAAAGTTAACCAGCCAAAATACACCCTGACATTGGCAACAGTCCTGCAACAGTGCTTTGAAACAGCCTCAAGGAACCAAAGAGTGCAGCTCTAAGTCTTTCTGCAGAAGTTTCCACGTATATGGAGCTGCATACTTAAAGGCTTTCTTTGCCAAACTCTGTCAAACCCTAGCTGTAGACAATAAGAACAAGTACTGTGAATGGAGAGCTGAGCCAGTTTTTTGCTTAATATGGACACATAAATGCAATGTTTGAAGC
>NW_024610656.1:0-3076 GCF_008729295.1 Plectropomus leopardus
TTTTACTAATCCCATGACTTTTACAGGCCTGGAAAATGTGATTGTGAAATAACATGAGTGTTCCTGGTTTTCTATGACTGTGAGAACCCTGTAAAAAAATCTTTTTTTTGTATCTACTAAGTTCTTGAAATTTGTGGAACATTTCTTACCAAGTTGCTCATTGCCTTTTTTCCCCCATATTTTTGAAAGAAATCGCACCAATTTGCGCCGGGTTCAAAGGTTTAAATACTTGTGAAAGGCACCTGAAAGCAGCACAAGGAAGGTGATGTCGCTACAGGTTTCAAAGGGCTAAACAATCGATCAGGAGTAGAGCTTCTTAACTGTGCTGCTCTTATGAGAGTGTTCCCCCACAGTTCATCAGGATGGCTGACCCATTAACATCTTTAAATCAGTTAGTAAGGTCCACTTATATGGTCGATGAGATGATCACATGTGGAAGGAAGAACAGCATGGAGTCGTACTGAAAGCCTCCTATGATGGAATTCGTCTTTGCTGCATTGTTTTTAAATTTGTGGTCACGTTAGCGTTACCAACTGTCCCGTAAAACAATAATCCTGTAATTGGAAACTACAATACATGTTCTGTATTGAACTGATATAGGACACTTTTTGTTCCGTATTTAAACAAAAAACAAAAAAATGAACATTCAGTGCAAAGCAATGGGAGGGAAATATCACAGGTTAGACTCTAAAGACTGATTTGCAGGAGACAGAAGGAAACCCTCCTGATCCGTCATTCTGCAGCCTGTCTGTGGTTATGTTATGTTCTGCTCTTCAAATGATTGATTATGCATGATTCATGATGACTCAGTGTCTCTGAAAGCAGAACTGTAATTAGCTGTCATCATGGGAATATGAAGCTATTTTGGTTGCCACATGCAAACATTTACATAAGTACAGTTACATAAACAAACTTATGTAACTGATATGTAGATAACTTGATCGCATGTGCAATCACATATAAAGTAATATTCATTAATTGATGATCAATATCCGAGACCATTTTATTCTGTCCAATAACGTCATATATATTTATTTTTTTGCTAAGGCTGTCAAGATTAATGCATTAATCACGATGTGATTAAGGTCAGTACACAACATGTTTTTTTAAATCGCGTTAATCAAAAATTTCTGTCTACTGGGCCGGGTTTTCAAGCTACAGTGATGATAGCAGTATCATCTGAAACTGGAAGATCTTCAGAATCCAGTGATTTTACAGACATGTCGACTTTATGCGAGTCTCAGGCAGTTTTTTGTTGTCATTTGATTCCTAATCAAGACAATCTCGTAAGAAATGCTTTACCCAGTCAATCTAGACTTCAAAACTGTTCTGAAATGCAAAATAATTCAATTAAAAACATGAGATTAAAAAAAGCTATTCATCCCATTAATTACTGAAAATTTGCGATTGATCGTGATAAAAAAAAAAACACCTGTTTGACAGCTCTAATTTTTCCATTGCCTTTCATTTTAAGCTTTGAAAATTAAAATTGAATGGGCATTTTTCAAAAAAGAATATGAACCACTCCTTTCCCAATTAGCTTAGCTTTTCTTCTGCATTAGTCAAGTCGATTTAACTTTATTTATAAAGCCCATTATAACAAATCACAGTTTTCCTCAGAGGCCTTTACAGTAATCGACATACCTCTGCTCTAAGACCCTCACATCGACTAAGGAAAACTCCCCAAAAAAAACATGTAACGGGGGAAAAAAATGGTAGAAACCTCAGGAAGAGCGACTGAGGAGGGATCCCTCTTTAAGGACAGACAGTCGTGCAATAGATGTCGTAAACTGAACTAGCTGCAGATAGTTTAAGTAGTCTTTAAATCTTCCAAACAGAGATTTAAAACAGTGAAAGCAGGATGCAGCTACATCTTTACGCTTCAGACAGGCTCTTACTCTTGCTGTAATGGTCCCGTGCTTCTCTCCTTTGTTGTTTATCATCCTGATGCCGGCTTTTTGGAACATGTCCTTCATCTCCTCTGGAGTGGCTGTGGTGGCAAAGTCCACATCCTCAGGCCGCTTCCCTGACAGCAGGTCCCGTACGGCGCCGCCGGCTATCCTCAGCTCATGCTGATGCTTCTCAAACACCACTGGAAAGAACAAAAGCAAACTTACAGCAGGTGGCTAACTTGTTAGAGGAAGTTTTTGTGAGGCACAAACAACCTTGCTGTATGAGTGAGTCATGCCTTGAGGGACAGAGCCACAGAAGAAACTTAACAAGATAATGAAATTCATTGTCACGAACCAATACAACAACACTTCTTTTTTACCTTTTTTCTATTCTTTCTGCAGTTTTCACTTTGCCAGGTAGCCAACAAGTGTTTGTTTTTTTACTCCGCCAGTTGATATTTCACTTAAAAAATAAGGACAACTGATTAATTACAGAACATTCATCTTTTTAGGGCTGGCCCCCAGAGGGCATTATTCTAAAATTTAAAGCTTTTACAAATTTCTAAATACTTTCACCTAACTAAAAAAAATATTCAGATTTTCAGTCTTCTCCACTTTGAAGTTTTACTCTTGACATACTTTTATCTGTAAACTTCATTTAAGCTTTAAATAGTTCACAAAGTAATTATACTGATGTACATTTTTGGATCACCTACTAGTTCTTCATACTTTCTGCTACAGTATTCAAATGTCAGAACTTTATGGCCTTTAAGGACATTTATGCTTGTACTCAACTTCTTTCAATGTTTTATGCTTTTAAAAGTGCAAAGCATTTTGCAAAGCAACATTTTTGCGCTGTAACTGTTAAAAGCAGCATTTACACTGGTACAGTACCTGCACTGAGGCAATATCTGCCTAGAAAATGAGTCGGTCTTGCCCAAATTGTGTCGTGTTAAACTCATCAAATAGGGGTCGACAGATTATCGGCCTGGCCGATTATTGGGGTCAATATTTGGCATTTTGCCAACTCTGTACCTGCAATTTACTTTATTGGTTGTTGATAAAATTAAGTAAAATGTGTGAAGAAAGTGTCACCATGGGAGGAACATTTGATCTGTAAATCTCAATAAGCTATTTTTATTTCTTCTTTTTTTAATGTAAATTTTTACGTGACTTAATTTTTT
>NW_024610657.1:0-1169 GCF_008729295.1 Plectropomus leopardus
GATTCACAGAAGAGGGGCGAGGTGCAGCCGCAGAAGACATGATTAAAAAAGGGGGGGGGGGATTTGCTTGAGAGTTACAGTATGCGAAGAGGGTGGACGTTTCTGGAAGTGGAATCAAAAAATTTATTGGTTTATGTCAAACGTTGGTCTAAATCAACCCCAGAAAGTCCTGGCTGGGACTGAGGGCCAAGCAGATGTTTTACTCAGCTGTTGCAGAAACGCTCCGTTGTTGGGTGGATGTGCCTCCCATTAAAGTGGCTTCTCTGTAATGAAACAGCCTTGGGAACTTGAGTCTGAATGACCAATGCAGGGACGACAAACTGCAGATCCCTAATGTGAGAGTGTGGGAGGTAGTGGAAATAACATGAAGTCACCCTGGCTAAGAGGGTATTGGCAATTCAATTTTGGCGCTGTGCTACATTTTCATATATTAATTAAATCTGGAGCATGGAAAAATTACTTGACGCTGGTGTGTTCATTTGCTACATGAATTTGCACCTTGAAACTTTTACAAGCTGTTAACCACCTATTTGAGGGCAGACCTGGCCAAGATAAACATCTGTACGTTATGTTTCGGTGTCTCTGGCCCTGTCTGTATTTTTATGCTAGAAAGCATCTGCATGTGGTTTATTGTGCCACTCCCTTTTGTTAGAAGACAAGCTACATTTTTGTTCAGCATACGCACAGCGAGGGGAAAGGAAAAATAGCATGAAAAAAAACAAAACACAGCATGGCAAAACCACAAACGATCGTGAGATAGAGTCAGAAGACAAGATACAAACATGCACAATCATGTAGGGACACATGCAAACACACAACACAGATGTGCAGAAGTACTTTGCTCAGAAATTGACATAATTTAACATTTATTTCTTGCCTTTGTGTTGCTCCACGCTATCATCAACACATACCTGGATCACACATAAACACTTTGCTTGGAGAGTTTTTACCTCTGAGGCTTCTCTTCTTGTGAAATTCCCTCCTCCTCATATCTACTGAAAATACCACCGTCTGCGTGGTTAGATGACACTTATCACAGCATCTGAATTGTGTTTGTTGTTGTGTGTACATTTCACGATGCACCTGTGTGCTGGCGGAAACGCAACCCCCATCACCACACAAACACACACACACACACACACACACACACACACACACACACACACATA
>NW_024610658.1:0-3213 GCF_008729295.1 Plectropomus leopardus
ACTTTTTCTAATGACTGGAGCAGGACTTTTGGGAACTGTCACTGGACTTGAAAGTCTTGGGAGTACTACTGGGCTAGCAGCCCCCTTTGGCAGTGTTTCAGGACTAGAGTTCTTGGGTATGCTTGCTGAGCTAGAGATATTAGGGACTGTCACGGGATTTGCAATCTTTGGAGCTGGACTTGAAAGTCTTGGAACTGACACTGGACTAGCACACTTGGGAACTGTTTCTGGACTAGCACTCTTTGGGGCGGTTACTGGACTATAGATATCAGGGAGTGTCACTGGACTCGAACTTTTTGGAACTGGACTTGAAAGCCTCGGAACTGTGACTGGACTTGCAGTCTTTGGTGCTGCTTTTGGACTATGGCTTATAGGAACTGGACTTTTAGGGACAGGGCTTGGGTTCTTGTCAGACTGACTTAGATTGGAGCATTTAAGATCAGTTGGACTAGGACTCTTGGCTTTAGGAATGGGACTGGGGTTTACAGACACAGTAACAGGACTAGGGCTCTTGGAAACAACTACTGGACTGGGGCCCCTGGCAGTGGGAACATGACTAGAAATGTTGCTGACAGTAACTGGGCTTTTTTCAAGTGGACTTGGGACTTTACTAGAAGAGACTTTGGTGACTGACATTTGTGTAGGGCTGTTGCCTTCAGTTTGACTAAGAGGCTTTGTGGTACTAGAGATACTGAGGCTCTCCACATGTGAGATCTCAGAGGTGACACTTCCACCATCATCTATCTGTTGTATCTGGGTGAACTGAAGACTCTTGGATGATGCAATGACTACTGTGGGACCAGCTGAAGATGAAGGAGCTGAACAACCATCTTCATCTATATGGAGTTCAAGTGGAAGAGGGGTACAGGAGGGAGTAGTGAAACTAGAGGTTAGGAGAGTATCCACTGAACCAATATTAGGAATTATAGATGGGGTGGCTCCTGGGGAACCAGCTTCCAATAAAGGGTCTACAGCCTCCTGATTCACAGACAACTGAGAGCCAGACTGAATGGGGCGTAATGATAAGGAATTGCAAAATACAAACAAAGACAAGACATAAACAGTGGAAGAGAAAAGAAAGAGAGAACAGGGAAAACACATTGAGAATGAAAGGAATTAACAGAAAAATTGTCTCTCACACAAAGCCAAGCAGGTGCAGGGTTCATTCACAGTAATTGTTCTTGGTTTACTACAAAATGAACTGGAAATAAGCAAGCAGCAAGGCGTAGCTCTGCTCCTGGACAGAGGAGGACCAGCTGCTGTCAAGCACAGAGCTTTCCACGTCCTGCCGGAGCTCCAACTGCAGAGCAAAGGTGGCAGCAAGGCCTGATCTGGGTCTGTCCAAGTTGCGCTGTCGTCTGATATAGAGGCATTGTATTAAATAGAGACTGTTTAATAACCGATTGAAAACTCCTTGTAGTTGATAAATAGCAGTCCACGTCCGTGTTCACATGAACCGTACTCAGTACTATCATTTCAAGTGGACTCAAGCATGGTACACTGATCCTTGCTCGAGTACGGTAAACAGTGTTAACTCCAATAAAACAAACTGAACTGTGGGGTCAGGTGTACTCAGTCTGGGTCTGGGTGTTGAATATGAAGAACGTGATTATTGCCCTCAGACACGCAGGGGGCGACATAATCACTTTTTTAAGTCTCAACAAAAATGTCACATTGTAATCTTCACAGAGATAGCATTTATCCCTCTGTAGTCCTCTGGATTGCATTATGTATATTGTCAACATATGATGACTTCCTGTGTTAACCCTACAACTTCCTCTATGAATGCAAGCTTGCGATAAAGTTGCACAGTCACAAAGATATAGCGCAACAAACATAAATCTAGTCTAGTCTAATCTATGTGATTTTTTTGGCCAAGCCTGACAACAACTTACAAGTACACTTGAAATTAAAAGCTACTTGTCAATTACTGGTCAGTTCTAAAACATTCTAGTCCAAAACAAAGGGTGGGTTAATAAGAAACATTTATATTATCCCTTGAGGTAAATGAAGTGCATTTATGCCTCTACATTCATGCCATTGCAACAATGTAACAGTAGAACATCGGTTTTAGGAAAACTAAACAATTTTATTGTGAAACATTGCCTGCAGCAGCAATCCATGTGAAATTTCAAGGCCACAAATATGGAAATGACACTCATTAAAATGAGCCTGATCCTAGACCCTACTTTTAACAATTAGCAGTCGTGTAAACCCTTAAAACTCTGCAGCTCAGTCTTGAACAGTTGAATGATGCCAAAAATAGACATCCTCCATCCAGTATGCAAACTCCCATGACCCAAAATGTACCCACTGCCATACTCACATTGCTTTGGACTTTGAAGTCAGACAGGGAGGCCATTAGCTCATCCAGCTCTCGTGTGGCAGAGGAGGCAGACATTCTGGCTTGCTGCTGTGCTGGTGTTTCCTCCTGTCCATCTGTTTGTTCATCTGACACAGCCAATGGTGTGGGACTAAAGAAGAAACAAACAAAATCAACTATACTTATTGTGGGCTATCCATGTTGACTGTTAATATAACAGTCTTGAGCATGAATTTCAAAATTGCTTTAATAATTTGTCGCTTACATGGGTGAGGGCACAGAACTTTCCAGCTCATCCAGAAGGCTCTCTACACTTGGTCGTACATCCTCTATTCCCCGAGTTGCTGCACTGCGTTTAGGCTTTTCTGATACAGGTGGAGCAACCTTGCCTGCAGAGGAGACTCCGTTCTCCTGGACACTGTGGATGACGCTGCTGGCGGGCAGCGGAGGAGCTGTTTCTTCTTTAACAGAAAAAAATGCTAAATCAATTTCCTTTAAGGATCAGCAATGCATGGTTAATCATATTGTAAACCACCAAAAACTGAAGCCTTTTTTTTTTACAGAGATCCTTCAATACTGCTGCAATAATGACCCTCCATTACAGCAGCTTTGTTTTTTTTTCACAACGAAACCACAGAGGTCACAGTGCCTCGCTGCTGTGTAATATGAATTGTCATCTCACCGAAAGGGGAGTAGAGGAGCTACATTTACTACCCCAAAAAAAAAAAAAAAAAAGATACTGACATCTGAGAAACCTAAGAGAGTATTTTATAATTTGTAAAAAAATCTCTTTGTATACCTTCTGTAGGGAAGGCAGGGGTGCTTTGCTGGACAGCATTGAGTTCCAACAGCAGGCGGTCCAGCTCAGACAGGTTGCTGCCCAACGATGA
>NW_024610659.1:0-1960 GCF_008729295.1 Plectropomus leopardus
CAGCTGTACACTGTTGGGTTGTTTAAATTATGAATAAATATACTTTTTTAACTCGCTTTTTAACCAAAAAATCTTAATCTGTTAATCTGTTAGTTGCGAAAGCTTTCAGATCAAAGTAACAAAGTCACAATATTTCTCGCTTAAATGTAGTGAAAAAAAGTATAACATGGCAAGAAAAGAACAGACTCAAGTAAAGTACAGTTACTTCAGATTTGTAATTTTGTGCAGTGCTTGAGCAAATCTATTTAGTTACATTCCACCACTGTGCAGTATAAATGTGACTCAAACCAAACCAGCTTGCAGAACTCATCAAAAGAATAAAGTGTGATCTGATAGTGATCTGTTCCATAATTTCAGGAGGTCTGAAGTTTTTTTTTCTGTATAGTATGTAGCTATGTATAGTCTTTATAGTTAGCACTTCATAGGTCTACATATAGAGTTTGATTACACAGCAGTAATTAACAGCAAAAACATTCACTCAGTTTGATTTTTACACGCAAATTTGACAAAGACATGATTTTTCTCACAAACTTTTAGGACTCTGCATGATGAACTTCACATGCAATACATTCAATGTACTTTCTCAGGTGTGACTCCTGTCACACAGCAGTTTAATGGAGAAGGCCAGGTCGACTGTATAAGCCAACAGTGTAATACTGGCCACCACTGTTTCCATGATAACCAGTTCTGCATCTTTGTTGGTGTCACTCTGTCCGAGGTCCCTCAGCTGCAGGATCTTGGTCAAACAAATCATTGTGGCCACCATGTAGAGCAACACCCCAATCAGACTGAAGACAGCCAGAAATCTGTCAAAAGGTAGAAAACACCGCCCAGCAAAGTCTCCTAATATCACCACGGCTGTGATGAGAGACATGAGAGCACAGACGCCGTATGACACACCAGAAACCCACATCTGCCAACTGTGCACACCACCAGGCGGTCTAGAGACCATCTCCATGACCAGGGGGATTATATAACAGCCTCCCCAGAGCTGGAGGATCTTGAGGAGGCCCGGCATGCTCCCCATGTAGCCTCTTTGTTCCTGGGCTTGGGTGCGCAGGATGTAGGACTCGGTGGTGTAGGCCAGGAAGGTGAAAAAGGAGGCCACAGCAGCCGCCACAGAGCGAGACGACACTCCTCCGTGATCCATGACGAGCCAAGGGAAAACCACTGAGGCACTGAGACTCATCAGCGCGCCTAAGACTGCCGCCGTCATCGTCAGGTTCTTCCAGGATATTCGGATGAGGCTGTGAAACTGGATGATGCTGAGAATGTGGATAAAGAGTGTGAGGGTGAAGAAGAAGCACCAGGTAAACATGCAGAAGGTCCAAAAGGTGTTGCGGAGTTGGATGTTAGATTGATTTAAGTGTGAAGGTTCCAGTGAGGCCACGAGGCTGAAGGTGGTACAGCCAGATAAGACTTCCAATGTCCGCACCAAGAAAAGGGGACTGGTGAAGTCTCTGGCCTCCAGTACAATCACAGGCATTGTCACAATGCTGAATCTGTAAAGAAAAGATATCCTTAGGTGTGTCAAATCAGTCCTCGCTCCTCAAGACTGATTTCTAAAAAAGCTCCATCAATCTGCAGTTTCGCCCCCAAATTATCCCCGAATGTTGAGCTGTGAAGGAAAGATCATGGAAAACCTCCAACAAATCTTCTGTTCACCAGAGCTTCATCCCTTTTTACATACGGCGAAAAGCTGAAAACACTATCTCCTGGAACATATTTTGTAGCACTGTCGCTGCCAAAATAGGCCTCGCCTACTTCCTTTTTGAGGTTGCAGCAGTGCTTTCAGTCTCACTGGAGGTAGGTGCAAATGACCACAATAAAAAACACATGCAAACAATGTTATCTTCCTCCCACCTTCAGTTCTCATGAAATGATGTTCCCCTTTTTCTGACTTTATAAAACTACTGTGGGCACAGGTTCTTCTGAGCTGTATCACTTTGCCACCACTGTG
>NW_024610660.1:0-1260 GCF_008729295.1 Plectropomus leopardus
AAGTAAACAAACAGCTGTGAACATGTTTTGAACTCCAACTCCTCCCAACTTGCTTTCATTTTGCTCTGCCCAGAAGTCAAAGTCAGAGCCATTTATACTTTTTCTCATGAATCTCTATTTTAATTTTTGACCTACTAATAGCGCTAACTGAAAAGACAGATCACAAAAGTTATGACGAATTAACCTCTGGGCACCATGAATATCTGCATTATTTTTATGGCTATAACAGAATAAATTATTGCTGTAAAGCTATGACAGAAATTGACATAAACAGTAAATTAAATCATAATGTCATACCTGAGAAAAAAGAGCATAGATGGCCATGAGGGTCAAAGGCAGGCCGATACAAATGGAAATGCATGTCACCATTTTCATGATGAGTCCAGCTTCTTCATTATAATATTCTGGGTCGAAGGGCGTATAGACAAAATAATGGTGGTTGCCATTGGTGATGTTGCTGTGGTCATAGCTTTGAGAAATGTTGTTAATGTAGGAATCTTCCATTCTTCAGCGAAACCTGTAGTTGAAGAGATCAGGTTATAGAAAGGCAGCATGTTGTTTAATATGTACACGAAATTTGTGGAAAAACGTCAGTGCGTGTACAGCCCACACACCCAACAACGAGCACGACATACCAAATACACACATAATATACCATGAAGAAATCAACAAGTGGCAATTAAAGCACAATAAACAATACATAATAAACAAGCCATATATAAGTTTAAAAGTGATTAAAAGAACAGCGTTAAAAATAGGTAAATCAACCTTCATGGGTCAGGATAAGAACAATGGTGTGAAGAAAATATAAATAAATCAGCCATTCATGAGTCTGATGGACACTGGCACAAAACTAGACATGGCTCTCTTCATCCTGACGGTGAGTGATCTGTATCTCTGGCTTGACGGTGAAAGACATTACTGGCTGTGTTGTGTGGGTGTGTGATGTCTCAGGCTATTTGTGCGTGTTCCTTTTGTTTCGTCCTTCCGTTGTAAATGCAGATAAGTATTTCCTGCTCCAGTCTGGTTATTTTACTTCTCATTATGACTTTGTTTAGTGGGTTGCTGTGCATATTACATAATGGTTCAAACCAGGCTGAGATATTTAAGCTTATTACAGATTCAATGAAACACTGAATGAACCTAAAGCTTGCAGAATTTCCTCAGGAAGAAGACACACTAGATGATTTCGTTATGCCTATGCTTTGAATTATATGCCCCACTACTTGTTGAAGGACCCTCTGACCTCTGATTTTGGGC
>NW_024610661.1:0-1225 GCF_008729295.1 Plectropomus leopardus
AAAAAAAAAAGAAAAATGAAACCAAACTGCACACTGAAATTGGTTCCAAGGTTTTTAGAAAAGAAAGGCATCTGAACGCAGTACAAGAAAATTTATGTTGATCCAGCTCTCAAAGGGTTAAGAAGCAGGAAATGAGATCCTGATATTTTCTTTTTTTGGCAAAAAAAACCCTTCTTTTTTTTCACCGGTAAATGATTGCTGTGGTAAAGTGGGATTTATAGCATGTGTGTGTCTGTGTGTTCACAGGCCAAAGATGACTGAATGTACGGAAACAAAACCACATTCTACAAACCACACACTCTGTTATACTCCATCAGTAATGCCAAAGTATGACTTTGAATACAGTTATCAGTTTTTAAACCTAGATTTACTTTACAGCCTGCAGTTGTTTGTTTTGAATACAGTTTACAGACAAGTGGAAGTGTGTAGTTTGTCTTTGTGGCGTTTTTTTTTACTTGTCACAAATCAGGGTGCAAAATATGCAAACAAAAGACCAAATGTGTAGGTAGCTTAATCATTAGTCATGTCAGTGATACCAGAAATATAGTAGTTGATACCAATACCAATGAAAATCCATAATTCATGCTACCAAATTTGGTTAAAAAATAAATCAATAAATAAATTCTGATTTTTTAAAAATTAAATCAAATTAAATTTAATTAAAATAGATTAAAAAAAAATTAAATCCCATGTACTTAAACAAACACTCCTTTACTAAAAACGTGTCAATTTAACTTTATGATCTGCCTCAAACACAGAGTGTTTGTCTACGGCAGCCTGGAGGCCGTGGACAAGCTCACCCAAATATCGACAAACTGTTCACAGAAGTGGCTGCATAAGGCAGATTCTCTAACATGTAAATTTACAGTAAATTTAGGATGATTTTAATGAGGAAACTTAACAGGAAGTAACTTAAAGTAGGGTATTTTGCAACCAATATACCTGTGTGTGTGTGTGTGTGTGTGTGAGTGAGTGCGTGTGTGTGTGTGTGAGTGAGTGCGTGTGTGTGTGTGTGAGTGAGTGCGTGTGTGTGTGTTGCTTTGCGAAGGAACAAGAAAGACAGTTTGTGTGCGATTCTTTGAAGACGGTCATACAGAGGAGACTAATGGACAGTTATGTTTATGTCTTGGCAGCACGCCATAACAGGACAAAGGGACACACAGACACACAGACACACACACAGACACACACACAGACACACACACACACACACACACACACACAC
>NW_024610662.1:0-2861 GCF_008729295.1 Plectropomus leopardus
CACAGCTGTAGAGCGTCCCCACAGCTGTAGAGCGTCCCCACAGCTGAAGAGCGTCCCCCACAGCTGTAGAGCGTCCCCACAGCTGAAGAGCGTCCCCACAGCTGTAGAGCGTCCCCACAGCTGTAGAGCGTCCCCACAGCTGTAGAGCGTCCTCACAGCTGCGTCCTCTCCACCACAGCTCCTCAGTGTAGATCCTCTGACAGGTTCTCTGTGTTGTTCTCCCTGAGGAACGTAACAGCGCTGACTTTCTCTCTGTGTTAACGGAGGAATGCTCGTCTGTAATCCTTCGCCACCTGCTCGGTCTTACTCATGTAAAGGTATCTGGCTGGCACCGCCGCCACGGATCTCTTTACGTCTGCCCTAAACGCCGCCTCGCTGCCGTTCGTGATTAAGACAACAACTGCTGAGCTTTGTGGTGGCGCAGTCACGACTCCAAACAGAGGACACAATGTACGAGAGGGAACAAAAAACTGATAGTGGCTTTTAATTTAAGTTGATTTGGTTTAAAGAGTACACACGCTCTCATGTGATGGATAACTGTCATGCTAAAATGAAATTACACCCTGACATTTAATAAGAGGAGAAATCCGCCTGAAACAATGACAATGCTTCTGCAGTCAGATGGAGCTCGAGGTTCGAACCTGACACATGATCAGCGGCGGGAAATCGAATGATTGAGCTCACGTGACTCGAGTCAGTGTCGGTTTGGTCTGAAGACTAAAAGTTTGACAGTAAAACCGCATTCACCACCATGCTGTTGCACTTACAGTTTACATGGAAACATGGACGCTTCAAACACACATCTTACCCCCAGCTGCACGAAAACAATGTTTTATGAGGTCACCATGACCTTGACCTTTGACCACCAGATTCTAATCAGTTCATTCTTGAGTCCAAGTGAACATTTGTGCCAAATTTGAGGAAACTCGCTCGAGGCCATCTTCAGATATTGTGTTCATGAAAATGAGACGGATGCAAGGTCACGGTGACCTTGACCTTTGAGCACCAAATTCTAATCAGCTCATCATTGAGTCCAAGTGAATGTTTCTGTTAAATTATAAGAAATTCCCTCATGTTGTTCTTGAGATTTTGCTTTCACAAGATGAGATGAATGCAAAGTCACTGTGACCTTGACCTTTGACCACCAAAATCTTAGCATCATTGAGTGCACTCAAATGTTTTTGCCAAATTTGAGGAAATTCCCTTAAGGTGTTTTTGACTTGTAACATTCACTTGAATGAGACAAATGCAAGGTCACCATGACCATAACCTTTGACCACTAAAATCTTATCAGCTCATCCTTAAATCCATTCCATCCTTTGTGCCAAATTTAAAGGAATGCCTTTTACGGAAAACCCATTAAAAAACCCAGAGACTTTGAGATGAGGGAACCAGAAGTGCAAAAATGCTAACGGACCTCCGTGTTTTCGGACTCATTACTTCACCGCTCCGTTGACTTACATCCGGAAAGAGACGTCAGTACATCAGGAAATAATTTTTTGTGAGCGTCAAATCGCACATGGTTGCTTCTATCACTATCTAGATTAAAATCATCCACTTCGATCACATTTGGAAAGTCTAAAAGAGCCGCAAGTTTAATTTTTTTCGACCGTCATTCAAGCTAGCGAGGTGCTCTGCCGGCGGAGGTCACTCGGGCGCACTCTGTCGCTCTGTCGTTAATCTCAACTCTGCGTGCTCTATGGGCCAGTAGATATTAGGGTATTTTACACTTTTTTACACCTGGAAAAAGAGCTTTTTCTGCTTCCTGCCCCGCAGCTGTATCCAGACTTCCTATAATACATCCATGATGCGTATCCTGATGAAAACAAGGCGGCTGTAATCAGAGCTCGTAAAGCGTTTCTCAACACGTGTAAACAGCGTGTGAACATTAAAACAGGGACCGGCTCTGAATGCAGCGTTCTGATTTCTGATGCAGACAGTTTGTGTCCTTCAGATCACAAAGAAATGATTTCATTGTTAAATAACAGAATATTCTCCGAGGCGTCTGAGCTGGAAATAAGTATCGATGGTTTCTCCGGGCAGACGTCCACACGAGGGACATTACAGCCGCGGAAACATTGCAGTGCATTATTCTCTTTAACTTGTTTTTGTACATTACCGGGGCAGAAAAGTCACCTGATGTCAAGTGACAAATGTCTGCAGGCGATGTATATCTCCTCTGCAGAGCGCTGACTGCACCGGGAACAGCTCGGCTCTGCAGGTCAAAGAACAGCCAGGTTTTTTCCACTCCTTTTCAAAGAGCCATTCTTCCCGTCGTATTGAGGCCTCGTCCTCAGGTGACCCCTCTGTAGTTGTACATTGAGTTTATTAGCTTAAGCAGCGCGAGCAAACACAACAACAGCTGTGTGTTAATTCACAAGCCTCTTGGCCAGTCGACCTGCGAGCGTGTGGCACCGGCACGTAATGTAAAGCGCTGAGGGGTTTTTATGGGGAAGGCGTGAATAAATCTACGTTAAATGTTTCCGTTGTTTACCACGCTGTGACTCAGGAAAGAAAGGTACTGATTTTCAAAACAGACTGCAGACTGAGAAAAGCCTCAGAGTACCTCAGCAGTTAATGTTTCTCCGTTCTGTCGGGAGATGCAGCGACTTAAACCACTAACAAAACGTATAAATAATACATGTTATTTGTTAACCCTTAAGGACATTTTACACTCTTTTCCTCCTTCATGTTTTGATAAATGTAGTCCAGATTGTGTATTTGAGTGTAATCAGTGAATTTGCAGCTCAGCTCCTACAATAAGTCTAAAATACACTGTGGAAACTAAATAGTTACATTCAGACTGTTCAGGTCCAAAAATGCTCCATTGAAACCCATTCAAACTGACATTTTGATCCCAC
>NW_024610663.1:0-2970 GCF_008729295.1 Plectropomus leopardus
GTGTTGTGTGTTGCGTTGTGTGTTGCGTTGTGTGTCGCGTTGTGTGTCATGTTGTGTGTTGCATTGTGTGTCGTGTTGTGTGTCGCGTTGTGTGTTGCATTGTGTGTTATGTTGTGTGTTGTGTTGTGTGTTGTGTTGTGTGTCGTGTGTTGTGTTGTGTGTTATGTTGTGTGTTGTGTTGTGTGTTGTGTTGTGTGTCGTGTGTTGTGTTGTGTTGTGTGTTGTGTTGTGTGTCGCATTGTGTGTCGCGTTGTGTGTTGCGTTGTGTGTTGTGTTGTGTGTCGTGTTGTGTGTTGCGTTGTGTGTTGTGTTGTGTGTTGTGTTGTGTGTTGTGTGTTGCGTTGTGTTGTGTGTTGTGTTGTGTGTCGTGTTGTGTGTTGCGTTGTGTGTTGCGTTGTGTGTTGTGTTGTGTGTCCCGTTGTGTGTCGTGTGGTGTTTTGTGTTGTGTGTCGCATTGTGTGTTGTGTTGTGTTGTGTGTCGCGTTGTGTGTTGTGTTGTGTGTGTCGCGTTGTGTTGTGTGTCGCATTGTGTGTTGTGTTGTGTGTGTGTGTGTTGTGTGTGTGTTGTGTGTTGTGTGTTGTGTGTTGTGTGTTGTGTTGTGTGTTGTGATGTGTGTCGCGTTGTGTGTCGTGTTGTGTGTTGTGTTGTGTGTCGCGTTGTGTGTTGTGTTGTGTTGTGTGTTGTGTTGTGTGTTGCGTTGTGTTGTGTTGTGTGTTGTGTGTCGCATTGTGTGTTGTGTTGTGTTGTGTGTTGTGTGTGTGTGTGTGTTGTGTTGTGTTGTGTTGTGTGTTGTGTTGTGTGTTGTGTGTCGCGTTGTGTGTCGTGTTGTGTGTTGTGTTGTGTGTCGCGTTGTGTGTTGTGTTGTGTTGTGTGTTGTGTGTTGTGTTGTGTGTTGCATTGTGTTGTTGTGTTGTGTGTTGTGTTGTGTGTTGTGTGTTGTGTTGTGTGTTGTGTTTGTGTGTTGTGTGTTGTGTGTTGCGTTGTGTTGTGTGTTGTGTTGTGTGTTGTGTGTCCCGTGTTGTGTGTCGTGTTGTGTGTTGTGTTGTGTGTCGCATTGTGTGTTGTGTTGTGTTGTGTGTCGCGTTGTGTGTTGTGTTGTGTGTCGCGTTGTGTTGTGTGTCGCATTGTGTGTTGTGTTGTGTTGTGTGTTGTGTTATGTTGTGTGTTGTGTTGTGTGTTGTGTTGTGTTGTGTTGTGTTGTGTGTGTGTGTTGTGTTGTGTGTTGTGTTGTGTGTCGCGTTGTGTGTTGTGTTGTGTTGTGTGTTGTGTGTTGTGTGTTGTGTTGTGTGTTGCGTTGTGTTGTGTGTTGTGTTGTGTTGTGTGTCGCATTGTGTGTTGTGTTGTGTTGTGTGTTGTGTTGTGTTGTGTGTGTGTGTGTGTGTTGTGTTGTGTGTTGTGTTGTGTGTGTGTGTGTGTTGTGTGTTGTGTTGTGTGTCGCGTGTGTGTGTCGTGTTGTGTGTTGTGTTGTGTGTCGCGTTGTGTGTTGTGTTGTGTTGTGTGTTGTGTGTTGTGTGTTGTGTGTTGTGTTTGTGTTGCATTGTGTTGTGTTGTGTGTTGTGTTGTGTGTTGTGTGTTGTGTTGTGTGTTGTGTTGTGTGTGTGTGTTGTGTTGTGTGTTGTGTGTTGTGTTGTGTGTTGCATTGTGTTGTGTTGTGTGTTGTGTTGTGTTGTGTGTTGTGTGTTGTGTTGTGTGTTGTGTTGTGTGTTGTGTTGTGTGTTGCGTTGTGTTGTGTGTTGTGTTGTGTGTTGTGTTGTGTGTCGCGTTGTGTGTGTTGTGTTGTGCGTTGTGTGTTGTGTTGTGTGTTGTGTTGTGTGTTGTGTTGTGTGTTGTGTGTTGTGTTGTGTGTTGCGTTGTGTGTTGAGTTGTGTGTCGCGTTGTGTGTTGTGTGTTGCGTTGTGTGTCGTGTTGTGTGTTGTGTTGTGTGTTGTGTTGTGTGTTGCGTTGTGTGTTGCGTTGTGTTGTGTGTCGTGTGTTGCGTTGTGTGTCGTGTGTTGCGTTGTGTGTCGTGTTGTGTGTTGTGTTGTGTGTTGCGTTGTGTGTTGAGTTGTGTGTCGCGTTGTGTGTTGTGTGTTGTGTTGTGTGTTGCGTTGTGTGTTGAGTTGTGTGTCGCGTTGTGTGTTGTGTGTTGCGTTGTGTGTTGTGTTGTGTGTTGCGTTGTGTGTTGTGTTGTGTGTGTGGCTCAGGTTTCAGGCGTGAGTGTGACGTTTGTGTGTGACGGTCAGAGTAAAGAAGCACACCGACAGGCTAACAGCTGATACTCACGTGAGCGGCGGTGAGCAGCGGGGAGTTGGACAGCGAGGAGGCGGCGCGGGGCGACACCTTGAGGCCGGCCTGTGGCGGGGGAGGGCTGGTGGGGGAGGTGGGGCAGGAGAGGCCCGGCGGGGCGTGGACGGGACTCTGGCTGCCCTCCGAGTCGCTGCCGTGGGAACTGGGAGGAGTGGGAGGCATCTGCAGCGACTCCAGACCTGAAACACGACGAGTACGAGGAACCCGATTAAAATAAAAACGTTTTCGAGGCTGAAACGTGGAGATTTAAGAGCGAAAGTATAATTTCTGATTAAGACTTACGCCCCCCCGACCATTTTCTAAAAATAAAGTGACTGACACCGTGAAATGTTTTTGTACTTTTAGTCTCCATAAGGCGTCAGAGTGAATAAAACTGCAGCAAACAGGTCCCCCACAGAGGACACAGCTAAGACACGAACGTCCTAAAATAACAGAAACGTCCAAAAGTCTTTGAACGAGGTAAAATCCTACAAATGTCCTGAAATCCCAGAAATGTCCTTAAATCCTAAAAAGGGCCTAAAATCCTGTCTTTAAATCCTACAAACAGGTATGGGGCTGCTGCGACGGGCCCCGGCCTCCTGTCTTTTCGCAGAAGTGGCCCCTGATCAGGGCAGGTTAAATATTTCTGCTGTCAAATTAAAATCACTGAGTAACGACAAACGTCCAGCAGGAGGCGACGCAGC
>NW_024610664.1:0-3188 GCF_008729295.1 Plectropomus leopardus
TTTGTTTGTTTTCTTGCTTATTTTAAGGTAATTATCTTGTAAAATTTTGCTAATTTCTCGCTCATTTTTGGCCAATTTGCTAAGTTGCCCCTTGCTTCCTCCCCATACTTAAAAAAAAATCAAGCCAATTTGCTCAGGTTTTAAGGGGTTAAAGACCTCATGTGCCAAAGCTTGTAGTTATTTTCATAGGTTATTATTATTTAGGAATAGACTTATTATGCTTTCAGTCTTAGAGCAACACTTTGTTTCTAACTGCATCCTGGTGAACCTCATCTGACTCTACAGTTTTTCTCCCTGCTGTTTATCCAAACACCCAAAGCGCAAGCACCAACAGGAAAAGGACAGGCTAGAGACATGTAAAGTGGGAAACATTCTTCATGTCATCCCATAATAAATCGAATGTATTTGGGCTTAACATATTTAACCATTTTTACTTATTAAATGTCATTGCCCAACAAGGTTAACAAAGATTCTACAGGTGTCCTAGTGACAAAAAGAAGAAATATGAGTCAAACATGCAGTCAACAGTGGTTCATTTTAGTATGCCTGCCTCATCTTGTTATGGGAAAACATTCCACATGGCATAATTTACCCACAGAATAAGATATAGAAGTCAAACCTGCAGAGGTCACCAGAACACTGTGTATAAAATCTCCAGAGCATCATGAGAGGGTTGATGCATATTCAGTGATGTGATGTTCTCACCACAAGGTAAACATGTACAGTGCACTATGTAAATGGGAAACTATAATTAACCAGTGATCTGTGTGTAATTGTTATAAGACACTATAAAGTTTTTAATCTTTATTTTATTTTCTGAATTTTTAAATGTTGATTGACATCAGAAATTTCTCTAGTCAAAAGAAAATAAATCAGAAAATAATTAGTTTGACCTTTCATCAAACTACCTTCACTGCTCAAGACCCATGCATCTTGTCTCCTCATACGTATGAAACAATATGTTAGGTAGGTATGATGTTCAGTGAAGTGCTTGATTGTTAAGCAGAGGCACTTTAGATTAAATATTACCAGTTGAAAGCTGACAACTCAAATCAGAATGCAAAGGGATAAATATGATTTGAGTACACGATGATTTTCAATAAACTTAAAACCCAATCGGACTCCAATAAATAGATAAACATACCTATGGAGCTAATCTCAGTGTTGTGTCTGACTGTGTGGACTGAAGAGTGATGAATAGAAGCTGTGGGTTGCATAAAAAGGGGCTGCGGACTAAAAAAGAAACAGCCAACCCGATTAGACCTAATTTAACTCTGAAACAGATGTTGATCAGGTAAAGCTGCACTGTCTCCATGACAACAAACATCTACAAAAAAAGACAACAGCTTTTCAATTAAAACTGGCCTAATTCTACTCCATGGTTTAAATAGAGCAGAAATGTGTGGGGAGATGGCATATGGACACAGCCTGGAATAAAATGTGTCAAATAGTTGCATTGGGATTAGACTAATTTACTGACACAAACTGGGTTTTGGTGAGAAAGGCAGAATTCCATTAAGACTACTACTACTACTACTACTACTACTAATAATAATAATAATAATAATAATAATAAGAATAATAATAATTCAATTCTTAACTCTACTTTAGTTGTTTACTTGCTTTTATGCTTTGTTTTACTCTGTAGCACTTTAAGATTTGTTTCATCACAGATTTGTGCATTACACATAAAATGTATTATATTATTTTTTATTAAATATGATTTTTATTCCATGTGATATTTTAAAAACCTACCTCATGCTTCATACATTTCAGCTGCAGCAGCTGCATCTGGTGATTATAAATTTGTTGCGGAAGACAGTGTTTGAATGAGCCATTGTGGAGATATTTGAATGTAAACAGGTTTGATTACACAGCTCAGCATTCCATCAGCCTGAAGGGACCAGCAAGACAGTTTAATCTCAAACCAATATGAACGTAATTGAAAGTCTGCAGCTATGTTTGCATCTATGTGAGGCTGAATTTGGGCATGCTAACATGTTTGCAATCACAAAGCTAACATGCTAATGTTTAATGAATATGTTTTTGATATTCATCATCTTAGTTTAGCTTGTTAGCATGCTTTTTCTATATTACGAGGCCATAGATTTCGTTTCAACATTGGGATTTGGGGTCCTCTGCTTGCTAGCATCAAGCACTTAATTTCCTGCATTCTAGGACAGTTTTCTTCACCAGTTTTTGCCTTTTCTGCAACAGTTGATGATGTAAATGTCATACATTTTGTCAAAATAAAAGTCCCCTGCTATTTCCGTGTTTTTATTGAGAGGGATAAATGCACACATTTGAGATATTGAGTGGGACCCCCATGCCCAAAAATCCACACCAATGCTAAATTAGCACTAAACATAAAGTGCAGCTGAGACTGATTGGAACCTCATCCGTATTGCAGGTATTTATCATAAACCTAAGTAATGGACCAACTGGATTTTTGACCCGATGATGGCGCCAGAGGAGAAGTTGGAACACCACAAGTTATTACAATTCCTTCTCAAGAGGCCATGGATGTTTGTACAAAATTGCAGGGCAATCCATCCAACAGTTTCACAGCCAGTGCAGCTGAAAAGTTAAAACTGAAAATTGGCCTCCCAAGGCAGTAGTAGATGGGTGGACTTTTCATTTTAAAATCTGCTAGTCCACCAAGTTGTCACCTACATTTGACATAGCTAGAATCCTGTTTTTCAGAAGGATTGCAGTTTTATCTCTCCTTCCTGTGTATGGATGACCTAATTTATTCTGAACAGCTGAAATGCAACATTAAATAGGCCAGTTTTTATCACAGTTTTCTTTTCAAAACTCAGTAGCTGACACTATACAATTAAAAATACAAACCAGCAGCTCATTGAGAGAAAATAGGGAAATGCTTCACTTTGAAGCTTTAATAGTAAAGAGCCCTTCCTAAACACAAGGGGTTCCTGTGTGATCTAACTTAAGGAGTTTCTGTCTGTCTGTCTCTCCTTTGATCGTCTCAAAAACTGTTCATTCAATTGTCTTTACCGTTTTGCTGAGGACCCAAGAAAGTGCAGTGACGAGTGCAGGCTCTTGAGATCTGCCAGACATATTTATTAGCAGTGTGTCGTGTTCACACTGTGTATTGAGAGGGTATGCTGGGTACAGCTGTCTCCGCCACTTGTTAGAGTACATTCAAGAAATGAGGAGAGAGAGAGAGA
>NW_024610665.1:0-2784 GCF_008729295.1 Plectropomus leopardus
TCTGAAATCCTGAAAACTAAAAACCTAGAAACGTTCTAAAAGCCTAGAAATTTTGTGAAATCCTAGAAACGTCCTTTAAATACATAGTATTTTAATAGTAACTTAAAAAAGTCATTAAAAAGTTCTAAAATCTGAGAACTATGTATGGCTCTGCTGTGACTGGTCTCCTGGCCTCCTGTCATTTTGTAAAAGTATCATCCAGGAAAAACACGCTGAGTATTGGTGGGTTAGACACTCCTACATGCTCTTGGTCCAAAGCATAATGAGGTCTTTGATGGTTACATTTCAGCAACTGACGCAACAAGCTGGCTTTGCATAACTAATGGATTCCAAAATTATGTAGATATCCATAACTTTGGGGAATTAAATTAAACAAATCTAAACATTAATTTAACAAACATTATTAACTGAGATTTTCCCTGAGTTTAAATCCATTTTTTTTTTAAATTAAGCATTTTTAGCGAACAACATGTTCCTCCAAATTAGACTTTGCAGAGATGATTAAATGCTGCAGTCCTGGGAAACATATTTTCACTTCTCCCCTCAGATCATCTCTCTGCTGCGATCTTTCCTCTGGTCACAGGACCGACCTGATTAAAAACCACCCACACAAATGAATATGACTCGCTCTCGTCTCGGTCCGGACACAGTTTCCGCTCTGCTTACCCTCCGCCCGAGAGGTCACAGGTTCAATTCCCACAGCAGCTACTGTGTCCTGCTGTTGTGTCCTGGAGCGAGAGGCTGAGCGTCTACCAGCTCTTTATCACTGAAGCTCCGACAGCTCCGTGAAGTGTGAACGCTGTGACCAGGTCCGGGCAGCTCTCCTGCAGGCCTGACTTCGCTTAATGTGACTGGTCGTTTTTATTGCAAAATGCTGCAGACTGTCCGTGTTCCCGACTTAATATTTCACAAGTATGACACCGTATATCACCTGAAATGTCACCTTCAGTGGTCTTTTCATGCATTATGCTTTTGTCAGTGTCATTATTGCTGCAATATGCAAAAAGACTTGAGTCATTCATTGCCCTTTCCAAATGTAGTTTTTGTCATACTTTCATTGTGCCTAATCATTTTTTATGGGCTCAATAATTATATATGTTTTGTGATTATGTTAAATGAAAGCATGAGGATGATCTTGAGAAGTAAAAGATGTCGCCATGATCAATTTTAGACTTAGTCGAACTCCCAAACGTACATTAATGTAAGAAACGACCTGAGTATTAATGTTCTCTGTTCTTTTGCATTATTTCACTCTTCTTGTGTTGCAGAATTTGAGATTTGTTTTTCAGTGTAGGAGTTGACAATATTTACTTGAAAGTTGCTGCTCAGTTCTCAGTACAGTGCAGCTTTACTGTTAGTTGGCTCTGAGTTGCAGTCTGCAGCTTGTCAGATGCCACGTCTTCCACCATCCCCTTCACCCACTGATGACAAAGTCAGCTCATGTATTACATTGCTTTTCAAAGATTGATATGAAGTGTAAAATTTCAACATATTCTTGGTTTGCAGAAATGTACAATGCCACGATTTCTTCTGGTGACTGGGTACTTAGACAGCCTGCTTAACACCAAAAAATCTAAAAAAAAAAAAAATAAATAAAAAATCTACAGAGCAAAGCAGGTATTAGTGAGAATCATTCCCTCTAAATACAATTTCAATACAATTCTCTTGTTTTAATCCACACACATTCCCTGATTACTTGTACAAGGGAAGACATGAAGTAGTTCAAGGATTTAACTTAATAAACTGAAACAACAAAATACTGTATTAAGTGCATGGAATAGTAATTTGAGGGAATTATATGTAACAAGGAAGTACAAATGACTAATTTTAGGTAGAAAGAATGTGTTCAGCCAGCCATTAAATAAGAGCTCCTTCCTCTTCAACAGTGTGACACCTTAAAACAACCACCTTATCAGATCTAACCGAGGCTGCAGGTGGTGTCTGATTACATCTAAATGTAGTAAAAACAAGTATATCTGTGTATTGATATTTGTATACTTGTTATACTTGTATCTTTGATGATATTTTAGATTTGCGCTTTCCCCTTCTTTGTACTGCGGCTGCTGCATGTTTTCCCTCACAGTAAATAAAGTTATCTTATCTCCTATGATAAAACACATTTTCTTCAATCAGCCTATACGTCTCACCTTTGCACAACATCCTGAGCGGGAACAAGGCCGTTTCCATATTCACTCTCTCAAATGTTGCACACTTGCACCACAAAGGGTTAAACCAAAGCTGTGTGTTTGTGAGTAAATGCAGAGAGGACATGTTGATAGCAGGAAGGTGTGAATAGGAGTGCTATTATCACAGTGTGAAGAGGGAAACTGTGATTGGCCACTCCACCACCTCCCCATTGACCCCCATTATAGCTGCATTAACTGGGGGATTAGATTGTCATCAGAGAGTGAAAACACATGCAGCTGGAAATGCACCCGAGGGGGCTCACAAAGACCTCACATAATAACAAAGTTATCTGCAGCGCAAGCAGTTTGCCTCCAAAACTCAAGCTTTTTAAGATGTCAATTTGCAAGGACAGGTGACTGATACAACATGTTACCCAGCTCAGACGCCAAGAGAAAGTGTTCACATTTCTGTAAGTACATTGCATTTGTACGTCTCACTCGAATAATTGCAGCATTTCTACACAGACGTAGTATATGAGCTGACTTTGCCATCTGGACGTGGAGGGGATGGTGGATGGCCTGACGCCTCAAAAAGACGCCTGTCAAGCTGCAGACACAGCCCCTTGCTGCCTTATTTTGATTGCTTTTAGTTAACCCT
>NW_024610666.1:0-3412 GCF_008729295.1 Plectropomus leopardus
CTTGTAAAGCACTTTTTAACTTTTTTTAGAAAGTGCTGAATAAATAAAATTAATAATTCATCTCATTTTGAAAAAAATCCCAGTGAACACAAGTTGTTCAGATATTTAAATAAACTAATGATTTTTTTCACTGTAAATTTTATTTATTTATTCATTTTTTTACATTTAGAGTATTTTAATGTGTCATCATTTTAGGAGAATAGTTTTGAGACATTTCACTGAAAACTACAAATGTGAATCTCACAGTGGCACTAGAGGAAGAGGATCGCCAACGTCCCCACGGTTCAACCTCAGAATAAAACTTTTGTTGTGAATCCGATGCATCATCTGAGAACCATGAGTCCATCCAGTCGGGTCATCCAAGAGGTTTTTTTCACTGGAAAAGTCGAAGTCAAAGTAGACCTGTATGTGGTATTAGAGAAAAGTCAGAGGGTCATTAAAGTCTGCATGATTGAACCTCTGGGGACCATGAATGACCTGATCAGTGCTTCACTGGACAAGTCAAACTTTGACTTGTCTGTGGCACCAGAGGAAAAGTTAGAGGATCACTTAACTCTGCATGATTCAGCCTCTGAAAATCTGTACAAATTTAACGTTAATCTACTAGTAGTTGTTGAGATACTTTGGTTGGGACCAAAGTGGTGGAAAAATCAACACAGCCTCCCTCCCGTCACTGTTGTGGGTAAAAATGAGCCTGGCTGTCCCAGAGGAAGTAGAGGGAAGGTAGATTCATTAGACATTTTTTAAACTTTGTTTAAAAAAACGAAATTCCGTTTGTCCTTGATCCTGATCTTTGGAGTTGGAGGATGAGTTGATTAAAATCAGCAGCTACTATGAAGATTTCATCCGGTTGTTTGGGCATGTTGCTGCTGGTGGCATCATTCAAATCCTGCAGTGCATTGTTTAATTTGCATCAGTCTTGACCTGAACTGACCACGATGTCTCAGAAGATGTGCACAGAGCAGTCTCTGATTTCCCGTTGCTGAGTGAGCCTTAATCACATTAGCTTTATTCTCTCATGAGTGGACATTAGCCAGAAGAAGGTTTGGTAGAGGAGCTGCTCTCGGTCCAAGCCGGGTCAGCCTCGCCCTGATGCCAGCTCTCCTCCCTCTCTTTGTCCGGCGCTTTCAGTTTAGTTTCTCCCCTCTGGTCTGACTGGCCGCTCGGCGTATGATGTGGTGGAGATCCTCTTGTAGCCCGCTGCATTCAGCCCAAACTTCACTTTTCCTGACGTTGATTCTCTACTGTAGAACAGTCGTGCTTCAGCAGAAGGGGTCAAAAAAAATAGGAAAATATAGCAAAAAAGTAGCAAGGATTCGAGGAGCTACTGGCTGCTGCATGATCATACGTGCCGTCGTCATAGCAACAAGAACACATCTTTGTTACTGTCTTGTCTTTATTGTTTTGTCTGTCCTCTCTCTGTCTCATCCCCAGGAGGTCGGGTGTGTTCGTTTTCTCCGTGTATCGAGCAGGTCCAGAGAACATGCGAGGCCTTGGCGGATCAGGGTTTCAAGGAGATCAGCACCGTTGAGGTCCTGCTGCGAGTCCACGACGTCCGAACCGTCTCTTTGCCGCTGCCCGACTTCGGCCCGGACCCCTCCGCTCAGACTGAGCCCGACGGCGCAGAGAAAACACCTCCAGGACAGGCGTCCATCTCCTTGAAGACCACCACCCCGCCAAGAGAGATCCCGGGTCACACAGGGTACCTCACCTTCGCCACCAAACCCAGAACCTAAAGAGATTTGTCTTTATTTCACCACCAGTACACAGGATGAGGTTTCTAATCTCTTTGCCTCGTTCCAGTGTATTTTGCGTGTACATTAATGAGACTGTGATAATCCAGCAGGGGTACCGGGCTCCTCCAGGTCCCGCCTGGCACCGCAGCACCAAGAGGATTTACCGTTGGGGGTTACATAATTCTGTCCTCCTGTCACTTGGCACCGGTTTGTTGCTTGCATCAAGCAAGAGTGAAATTCAAACCGACAGTGATTTAATTTGTGGAGAATTTAAAACTTTGTGTCTCCCCTTTTATTAAAAAAAATCTCTTTTAATCAGTGTTTTGTTTGTTTGGGAGATAATTACTTTTATTTTTAGTGTTTTTTTGCACTTTTGTATTCAAGTAAATACAATAAATGAGTGAAGAGATTTTAGTTTTTCTGTCTTCTGTTGCACCACAAGCAGAAATACAAAGTGGGTCAAAGGTTTAATCCCTTACAGGACCTGTTTAAGTGTCCTGCAGGGAGACACGGATCTCCCTCCAGATCAGCCAACAATAATGTGTCACTTTTTAAAAAAAAGTCAGCTTCACTGTGATGTCATAATGTCATAGCGTCATAATTCAGGAACAGAATTGGAGACATTTGGTCAGAAACTGAATTTGTGACACTAATCTTGAAACTGTTGATTGTAGAGATTTTCTGTGATGTTTTCACAGACGTGGACGTAAACTGGAAGAGAAATTTGAGTAGAAGCAAACAACCACGAGGCAGTAATTCTAATTATTTAACCATCCTCTCGTCGCTGATTTCTTTTTACACTTTGACATGTTTGGTGAACTTGCGACTTTTCTCTGAAGCTCAGCACCAAAAAAATGTCTGCAGTAAAACACAGACGAGCGTCTTCTTCTCTCCGCCACCTTTCATAACCAGCTCTGACTAATTGCTATTACTATTACCGTCCTGACGTGAGCTTTCCCAGAGCTTTTCCGGAGCACCAAGAAGCTCCGGAAAATCATTACTGCTGTATTTAGTTTTTGGACTCTGGGTGTTCTCATTCATCATTAGGGAGGTTTTTTGTTTTTTAAATCTTCACTGGCGGACAGTCCGTGTTTAAAACTGCAGAAATCTGATATGCAAAATGCTCATTTAATGACATTTCATGTGATTGTGTCTCATTATATCAGTTTTTTTCTGACCTGACTGCTGCTGCTGTTATTAGTCAAAACCTCCTGCTGCATTCAGAGGCGGTCGGGACGTTTCAGGCCTGTTACACGGTATAATCCCAGAGGCTTACTGTGAGTTATAAAAAGGTCTGTGGTTGTTTTAGTCTGCTGTTTTGGACAGGTCTATGCATCTCAATACCCACTTATTTAAATCTGCTTTTAATCTGTGATCTATAACTCCCTCGCTTCTTTCTTTTTTCATCTCTGTGGTGTCACGTTTTTATACTCTATTGCTTTTACTTTTTCATTACCATGTAATCGAGTACCTTTTAAAGCACTATACAAACAAAACCTTAATATAATTATTGATTATTTGGGTGTTTATGACTGAGTGTCTGAGTGAGAAAAAGACAGGCCAAAGACTAAGCACACCTTGTTTTATTATTAATATATTGGCAGTGGTGGAATGTAACTAAGTACTTTTACTCTTGTGCTGCTTAACCCTTTGAAATTTGAGCACATTGGCTTGAT
>NW_024610667.1:0-7427 GCF_008729295.1 Plectropomus leopardus
CATTTTATTTGTTATGCATTTTACATTTGGAACAAATCTTAAAGTGCGACATGGTGAAAGCATTAGCATTAAAAAACAGATGAAAACAACTAAGTCATAAGTTATTAAAAATATAAGCTCAAAAGCAAGCAGACCAACCAGCAAGAGGTTACTTAAAAATCCTAGGTTATGCTAAAAAGGAATGTCTTAAGTCTGTTTATAAAACTGTACATTAATTATAAAAAGGACATCTCAGATGATGTTTTCAGCTGTTGTATAATTACCATATACAATGGTGATGATCTAATTCCCTTACAGAATTTAGTCTCACTGCATATGTGGGGGAAATACAAGTTAACCCAACAAAGTAGTTCATCTAATTCTCATAGAAGAGATTGTGTAATGTCCTATGAAAATGCACACTCAACAGTTCATATGATGTCCTACAAATTAAAGCCCCATGAATGACGTATCGTCCTTAATGTACAGTTTGGCAATTAACGTCAGTCTACAGAGGTTAAGTTTAGGCAAGTGAAGTCACTGTGGTTAGATTTAGGAACATGAACATGAAACATGAAAACACAAGTCTCCAGAGGAAAGTTCAAAATTTTTGTGAGCCATTCACCATCTTTGCCTTCCTTCTTGCAAGACTGACCAGAATTGCTTCCTCGTTTACTCCCATCAGCATACTGGTCATGTGATCACAGCCTTTCAAAATATATTTATGAATTTGGGTGCATTAATTTTCATAGGAAAACATGTGACCAGTTTGTGAGAACAGGAGCCATTACCCTGCCCACACCACTTTACACGTGGCCAATATTTGTTTAAAGATGCAGATTGATGTGTTGCAAATGGAGTGATCATATCACAAGATGGCCTCAAAGCTAATTCACTATTACTAGGGCAGTAAGCGTTAACGCATTTATCAGGGTGATTAAGGTCAGAATATAGTGCTGTTTTCTTTTTAAATAGCATTAAAATGATTAATTCGACTTAAATGCCAGCAGATATTCCTGTCTTTAAGAGGGTGTACCAAGGTGACTTGAGGCTAGAATAATGATAATGGTGTCACATGACACTAGAGGACCTCAGGAATCCTAGAGGAATCCAGTGTTACCACCAGCTTTCTATGCTAGCTTCTTATGAAAGGGGCTTAATAATGTTCCAAATTTAGGCTACGTTTTGGCAATGGAAAAGCAGCATATGGGCAGAAATGGGTTCTCTTTTTTACAGACATGTCCATTTCCATGTTTTGTGATGCAAAATAATGGAAGTGAAAATGTGATTAAAAATGTGATTAATGATGATTAACAACTGAAATTCTGAAATTGATTGTGATTTGATTTTTTCAATTTATTTATTTTTTTTGGACAGCATTTATCATTACCTTTTTTGTCCTAGTATGTCCTCCTGGTTTTAATGAACCCTTGCTGGGTTTCCAGTTTGCCAAATTTTCTTGACATTAAAATAAAAACCACAACAACCATTTGATCCTGGCATTTTTTTTTTTTTTTTTTAACACACAAATGAGCTGCAGTAAAAGCGGTAGTGAAATTAAAATGCCTTTCCTCTTGTCCTCCAACCAGTACATTTGCAGATGTTTTTATGACAGTCGTTAGATAAAGCCTGCAGGCCCACAAGATATTAGTTCGACCACTTATTTGTTGCATGTTTTAAATTGCACAGAACGCCACTTGACAGCCAATCTGTTACTCATTGTCACTGAAGCAGCACTGTGGCATAACAGATTAGATTCTCTGCCTCTTTCCTTTCAGTCCTCACAAGACGCTGTTAACATTCATAAAACGCTGGCTGAGGTGTCCCATGCAGAGAGAATACATTTGTTTTTAACGCTGCCTACCACTGTACCCCAGGGAGAAAACTGTGGCAGCACAATGGATTAGGACATATAGTGCTGTTATAGAAATAATTGGGAACATAGTGTGTTGAAAGAGCACAAAACTTTATGTGTACTCGGTGGTAAAAGCTTCCATTTTGGGATAAAGTTTTCCTTTCTAGCAGCAGGGGGGTTTTAAGGATCTAAGGACATTGGGGCCTAAACCCAAACCTCTGTAGGGGGTGTCCAGGCATATTGTCTTTTTTGATGATTAATCTCTATTTTTATGCATTTTTATGCACTTCGGAACTTAATTTGCCATGAAGAGTTTTCATTTAACTTTAATTATAAATAGTGATGTAAAAAATATTAATAGTTTTTTTAGTAATTTGTATTTAGTATAATCAGAATACCTAACATCTCCTATCATTAAAAATGTATTGACTAGAGTTGGAAAATAGTCTGTATTTTTGTTAAAAGTGGCAAAATCTAAGTACATTCAGTCAAGTATAATTATGGACAGAATATCAGATTATAAAATTTAGGGCTTTTTTTTTTTTATCATTTTTAGGGAATGGTCATCATTTAGAGGGGAGGTGCTGAAGAAAGAAAGAATGGGACAAGTCAAATACTTCTTTAAGCACTGTGGAGGGACTTCATGTTGGCTTAAGGGAGAGGCATACAACTTTTAAATAGCTGTATCTTGTAATGATGTATATTTTTTTCATGTATGTTTTATACATTTGTTATATTTATTATAATGTTTTCATTTTTAGTGATTGATTTTTTTTCTTGCCTTCCAAGTACACAGTTTATTATAGCCAGAAACTGTAAAACAAAAATTAATGCTGGAATTTCACATTTCCAACTGTCCTTAAACATATCATGTGGAACAAACACTTTATGCATTTTCCTGAGGGGCACATTTAGAAGAGTACGTCAATACTAAAAAAATAATCTGCGTTCATATGATGACATTGTGAAAACGATAATCTTGTACACGGATCTGCAAAAACAATCCTAAAGAACAACCATTAGAATGCATGCCAGGCCAGAAGCTGGTGGTGTAATGACACACCACAGAACAACAGCACATGTATGAAGTGGCAGTGACGTCACCGTTCTCACAGAATCCGTACATTGCTAATTTACACTGCGACAGAAGGGGGTTGCATTTTGTACAGATTACTCTGGAAACCAGTTTCAAAAGTTTATATTTTCAGGCTGCCCAAATGCTGTTGTCATGTGAAAAAAAGGCCATACTGCAACAAAAATTTAAGATTTTATGCGAGAACCGTCGTAAACAGTCCCTAAGTCAAGGATAAGTATCTGTAGCTTTGGAGAGGGTAAATAAAAAAACAAAACCCAGCCCCACTCACCCTTATGACAAACAACATTACAACATTAAACAAACAACCTTAGGCCTGCTATTATATATATATATATACACACAAATCATACATGTAGCAGTTTCCTCACTCTGCATTCTGTAAGTCTCACCCTCCCATTGTTCACTGTTCACATCCACTCTGCGTCTGTCAGGCCGGCTGTCAAACATAGTTTTCACACAACTTCAAAGCCCACAACGAGCATTGCAGATGCCAAACTGACAAGGAGAGAACTGTGTTAGTCTAATTTGTAATAACTTTGCAATTGAAAGAATTCATCAGATTTTTTCTGTTCAGATTAAATCATGAGAATATCCAGGAGTTAATGAAAAAAAGAGCCACAGGGAGTTTTGGGGAAAGGTGGTAGGTCAGGCCTAATAACCTGGTTATGTTTGTGCAGTACCCTCCACTTAATCTCATTACTTATTTAAGCGTAGCCTGAGTGGATATTATGTGAATGAAAAACATCAGTAAATGAAACACATTTGAAATAATGAAAAGTTGAGAGTAATTACACGGTGCGTCACTGAGGCGCCTAAAATATCACAGTTTCAGAGCGGTGGAGAATTTCAGCCTCAACTGTTACACTGTCCATAAACCATAAACAGAGTGCTACTCTAAACACGGGGCGTTTTCCTGCAGCGCTTTCGCCAGCCTGGCCTGGAAACTGTGATGTTTGTGGCTGGAAATCCAGCGGCTGTGGTGTATCACTTCCAACAGCGGGACTAGAGGCGTGATTAGTGTGTGATTGGGACTTTTGGGCGACCCCCAAATCCTTAACTCTTGGTACCCCACCATCCAGCCTAGCAACCGCTGGAAAACTGGAGCTAAAGCGCTCCAACACATTTTAGGCCACACACTATTCCTGCACTGGATCCATTTAAAGGCGCACTGCAGTTATTCAGTATGTGGATTCAACAATACTTAGGGACCTTTTTTCCCACTTTTTTTTAATTTATTGTACATCTTTGAAATCGATACCATCAACTGAATTACTTAAATTTCTTTTGGCTACATGAATTCCGAAAAAGAAATTAACCCTTTGAGACCTGAGCAAATTTGCTTGAATTGTTTCAAACCATTGAAAGAATGCAATGAGTGAATTAAGAAAAAGTGACCCCAAAAAATACAAAAAGTAAAAGTACAAGAAAATTACTTGACAATTGTCAAAAAGGAGCAAAAACAAACAAAGCCATTAAACAACAACAACAACAACAACAACAACAACAACAACAGCAACAATATGGAAATATTAAAAAAAAACCTGAAAAAAACCCACTTAAAATTCATTTAATGTAATATTTTGTGAAAATGATTTGAAACATATAATCATTAGAATTAAAAATGTAATTTCCTGGATACTAATTTGTTGAAATGTGCAGGATTTTTTTTTGCCAAATTAGTCATTACTTTTTTTCCCCTATATTTTCAAAAAGGGAGAAAAAAATCAAACCGATTACCTCAATTAGTTCAAAGGTTTAAATACCCGTGAATGGCATCTGCACGCAGCACAAGAAAAGTAATGTTGATCCAGGTGTCAAATGCTGATTCAGGTTTCAAAGGATTAAGTCTCATTATGTGATCACAAATTAAACTGCTTTTGTTGATAACCTGCATATTATTAGTGGTTTAAATTACTTTTACCCTTTTCCACCAACGTGGAACCGGTTCCTCATTGGTTCCAACACCTAATCTTAGAGCAGTCAGAGCATTTTGACCAAAAATAAATTGGTTCTGACCCGATAAACTCCACTCTCATTAACTGTGTGTCCAGCAGCAGAAGGCAGCTAATTTGATTGAAAAAAAAAATGCTAATAAACTCATAGGTTTCTACCTGCTCTGGTATATGACCACACTTTGGTGGTTTTTGTGGTTAATGACAAGGGAATCTGTTTTTTTTTTTTGTTGTTGTTGTTGTTGTTGTTTTTTGTTTTTTAATGAAAAAAAAATCCTTATTCGTATTAGAAAAGCCAGGGCATTGGTTTTAATTTAACATTAGGGGAACACTTAATGTCCTGCATTCTGGCATGTTTTATGCAGCAATTAGTGCCCTTTCTGCATCAATTCAATAGTCTGCAGTGCTTTTAATTTTGTTCTTTTTGGTTGGAGCATACATGCACATGTTCTGAATATTGAGGAGGACATGTCCCCTGTGTCCTTCCTTTAAATGCACACCAATGAATTGGAGTATTGTCTTATTTTTGAATAGGATGATTTCCAATGTTTTGTATTTTACCACCTCTAACATCCATTTTATACTGTATATGAAAACAACATTAGACTCTGACTCCAACGTAGACTAATAACTTTTTCTATTTAATTTACAATGAATGTATGGAAATTGCAGAGCTAGCGCAGTGGCAGAGAGTTTTGGCATGGGAAATAAAATTTGGCATTAAAAACAAAATAAAACTGAAATGAATAAATCTTGTTGTGTTTTCTGAGTTTCTTTTTTCTTCAAGTTACTTTACATACATAAATGATGCTGCCCTTGCCCCTCCCCTCACCCCTCATGCCAAAAACAGTGACAGAATGACAGATTGTTAAAACTAAAAAAAAAAACAAAAACAAAAAAAAAACACCAGACAATGAAAAAAAAGGAACATGAAGGAAAAAAAACAACCTCACATTAGATTGCAAAAAAGAAAAATCAAAAATAGATAGAAAAAATAGATAAAAGAAATGTTAATGCTGGGGTTTAATTTTTCAGTGGATTTTCTTTTTCAGTGCTAATGCTTCCTTTTTAAATGCCACATTTGACTTCCAATGCCAAAACTAACTGTCAGTCTTCAGGCTCCTTTTGAAAATTTCTAAACTTACTGAAACCAGAGTGTCATCACTAAGGAACAAGGCAAATAAATAAGATAAATTAATAATAAGTGACTGACATGATCCATCATATAAAATGATCAAAAATCACCTGAAGCACATGGTTATTAAATGTTCTCATAATGAGCTGATGAGGAATCACATCTGTATTAAAGATTTCTATGTTTCTATGCTTTTAGGAAAACACTAAAATGGTTAAACAGAGTCAGCAGAGAAAGGCAGTGACTTTATTGACTCTAAACTTGATACTTGGCAGCATTCTGCAGAGCCATTGTTGTGGAATGAATGGCTATACATAATGGAGGGCTGTTTCCATTGTACTGTAAGAAATGCCCTCCGCGCTCTGTGTCACTGTGGTTTCCTTTAAAGTACAAGTCGCCTGAAAAAAAAAAGATGGTTTCACAGTTCAGACAGAAATGCTTCATGAGGAAATGAACTGAATGGGAGCTGAGAGCTTATTTGAGTAATCAGTGCACCAAACTGTCTATATCTGGGACTTATAGCGTATTCAGCCTGTTCTTTCAGCAATAATTAATTATTATTCAGTTAATAATTCAGCAAAATACAGCACAGAACTCTGTCTACAAGTACATGAGATGTTTGATTTATTGTCAATGAGCGCCAGTTAACTGGTTTTCTGTTTGGGAGTTTTGCATATTTGAGGCCTTTGCATGAAAATATCAACCAACCCTGCAATGCCTTAGTCTTTGCAGTGTGAAAGTTTAAATTCTACCACGTAGGCCTACCTACCTTTCACTCAGCATTGTATGTTTCTGAAGGTAGAAGGTAGAAGGTAGATTTCTTGGTCATTTTTTAAGCCAAGTTTAAAAACCAAAATTACTTTTGTCCTTGACCCTGCTACATCTTTGGAGTTGAAGGATGAATTCATTAAAATCAGCAGCTACTATGAAAATTCCATCCAGTTCCTTGGGAATTTTGCTGCTGGTGGCATCATTCAATTCCTACAACGCATTTGTTGAATTTGCATTAGTCTTGTGTCTCTTATGGCTCCCACAAGGGCCACCCGTCCAGTACAACAGCTTTATCACATCTCATCCACTTTATTCTCCTGCGACCAGACAGCCAGAAGAAGGCAGCTCTCGGTCCAAATCAGGTCAGCCTCGCCTTGATGCCAGCTCTCCTCCCTCTCTTTGTGCGGTGCTTGCAGTTTCGTTTCTCCCCTCTGGTCTGACTTGCCGCTCAGCACATGCCACCAGTGGGGATCCTCTCAGTGGGAAACCTGCTGCATTCAGTCCAAAATCCACACAACTTTTCCGGATGTTGATAAGTGCTTCTGTTGCAGGTCCCAGGTGATGGGGCCAGCAGGCAGATTACTGTATATAACTGTATATAACAGAAGAAACGAGGAGCAGAAGTTGTTGCTTTCACCA
>NW_024610668.1:0-1490 GCF_008729295.1 Plectropomus leopardus
GGTCCAATCTTCTCAAAATCCTCTCCTCCCACAGTCACCACCGTACTTCAATCCATAGCCAAGCCTTTGTTACAATTAAAATAATCCATCTTTTACATGAGAATCAATCTGCAATGTTTCTCTGATCAACCATCTTGTCAGTGGTCCAAGTAGGGGCCCCATAATTTCAGAAACACCTCCTCTCGGTTGTTTAGCCTAAAAGTCAGCCGTTCATAATTGGCTATTTTGGTCATTTCCTCCAACCATTCATTGAATGGGATGAGATTTTTTGATTTCCAATGTCTGAGAACAATCCTACACCCTGTTGTGAGGGCCAGCTTACACCACAGAGTCTGCTGAAACATATATCCATGTAGGTGGAACCATGTGAGAGGTAGCCTGACCTGCATGTGACCTTTGCCAGGTTTCTCTGGCAAATGACATCAGTGGATTTCTAGATGGGATTTTACCTCCAGTTTGTGACATAAAAGCCTGCAATGGAATAGGTTCTGTAAGTTCCTTTTCAATCAGGACCCAGCCCGGAGCAATACCTATTTTAGCCAACTGGTTGAGGGAAAAGGCATAGTGGTACCAATCCAATGGAGATTGAGGCTTCCATCTTCAATTGCAGCACTCATCTTAATTCTATTTAAACGGGGTCTTTTACCCCCTCATAAGAAAAAGTCTACCACTACATTGAATTTTTTAAGTAAAGGGGGAGGGAGGCTTATGGGCAATAGGTGCAGGATATAGTTAATTTGTGGAATAATCATCATTTTCAAGATGTTTATTCTGCCCAGTAGAGATAACCCTAATTTAACCCAGTTTTGTAGAGTGTTCTCAATTTTCAGCAGGAGGGGGAGGAGGTTTTCTGTCATAATATCCTTTAAACCTGGTGTAAGCTTTATCCCCAGGTACACCAAACCTGAAGGGAGCCAATTAAACTGCCAATTCTGTCTAATACTTGGTGGACATAGTCTGGACAGTGACATTGCTTCTGATTTTCCCCAATTTATTTTGTAGCCAGAGATATGAGAGAAAGTGTCAATTAAAGACATAATTTTAGGGACAGCTGTTTCTGGATTTGAGGCCATTAACAAAATACCATCTGCATACAGCAGTAATTTGTGTTCCATCTTTCCAGCTAGAATACCCTTAATATCTGAATTATTCCTGATGGCAGCTGCTAAGGGTTCTAACGCCAATGCAAAAATTAGAGGACTCAGGGGACATCCCTGCCTCGTACCCCGGTGTAGGGGGAAACAAGAGGACATGTTCCCGTTTGTCAACACTGAGGCCTTGGGGTTGCAGTATAGAAGTCTAACCAATTTTATAAAGGAGGGGCCTAATCCGAATCTATGTAGTGTTCTAAACAAGTATGTCCACTCAACTCTGTCAAACGCTTTCTCTGCATCTAGAGAGAAAGCAACTATGGGTTTAGGGCAATTTCTCACCTGCCAAATCAGATGTAGTAACCTACGTACATTATCTGCCGAAGACCTACCCTTAAT
>NW_024610669.1:0-1154 GCF_008729295.1 Plectropomus leopardus
TATAAATATATAGTTCATTGGACATTTCCCCCAGCTTTTTCAAAAGATAATTTTTTCAGTCTACCAATTCCTTAGAAATTACAGGACAAGTGTCTCTTTGCCTTCCCCCCTCTATATTTTTTTTTGAAGAAATCGAACCAATTTCTTAAATACTTGTGAAAGGCATCTGAATGCAGCACAAGAAACGGAATGATAATCCAGGTTTCAAAGTGTTAACAGGCAAATTGAAGCTAACCCAGGGCTAAAAATAAAAATAAAAATACTTACCACACAGCTCCAAGAGAAACAGCAAGACTGCAAAACAGAAAAAAATTACAATTTCTCTCCTTAAACGCCACCTTTGGTCATCCCAAGTCAAAATAACTTCAGGGGGAATTTCCTAAAAAAAGGTGCTGGTAAAGTAACTCCAGCTATATGACAAAACTCCCTTTAAAGGCAAAAAAAAAATCTCAGTATCCACTCTCAAGTATCCAGAGTCTAAAGAGTTAGAGGAAGTAAAGCAGTCAATCCAAGAGCAAAAATGAGTTTCCTGGTTGAGTTTAGCAGCAATCCTAAGAGATCAGCCGTCTCCTTTTTGGTTGAGAGGCAGAGTGCAGTGTCATGAGGCTGCAGGTTTAGCAGTGATACTGACAACAGATGGAGAGTAAAGCATCTACCATCCTCCTCCTCCTCTCAGTGAGTCTGCACCCTAAACCAATACGAAGGCAGAGACCTGACCACAAACACACACACGTCTCACTTTCCTGTCTTACTTTGCACACACCAATCACCCATCTCTAAACCAATGGAGACACAAGATAAGCTCGGATATCTCCACCCCCTCCACCCAATACCTCACAGAAACAAACACACACACATACACACACCAACCCATCCGCCGGCTTGAGCCATGAATGGACGAGAAAGCGTGAGTTGACAATAGTGGGGAGGGGGACACAAAGGAGAGCCCTCGGCGGGCAGCTGCACACACACACACACACACACACACAAATACAGATACATGGGGAGAAAGAGTGAGTGAAAAAAAAAAAACAGGACCCAGAATTGAGCCCTGCGGAACACCTGGCCCGCTGGGGACGGCTGCCGCCTTCAACCTCTTTGTTTCATGGGTGGGGGATTGGCTTGACTCAGACAATGACACGAATTATGTTAAA
>NW_024610670.1:0-8711 GCF_008729295.1 Plectropomus leopardus
TGACTACTGTGTATAGAATTTTGGGTCATCTTTTCAACTCCCAAATTTATGTTCATTTTTGCAACATTCTAAGCTATGAAAAGACTCAGCATGCTATTTTATGTGATTTCAGCTGTTTTCGGGACATATTTTGACATTTTCCGCCATACCGGGTATGGCATTTTGGGTCATTTTTTCAAAATGCTATATAATGGTGTTTTTAGCAGTTTTTGCCCATTGGTGCAACATTCTATGCTTTGACATGACTCGCCATGCTATTTTATGTGGCTTACAGTAGTTTTTTAGACATGTCATATGTCACATTTTTTGCCATACCGGGTATGGCATTTCAGTCATTTCTTCAACTTGCAAAATCATGGTGTTTTTGACTGTTTTTGCCCGTTATTGCAACATTCTAAGTGTTGACAAGACTCGGCATGCTATTTAATGTGGTATTTAGCTGTTTTTTGGACATGTCATATTTTGAAATTTTTCGCCATGCCACATATGGTATTGTGGGTAATTTTTTTAACTCAATTTTATGGTGTTTTGGGCTGTTTTTGCCCGTAATTGCAACATTCTTAGCTTTCATATGACTAACTATGCTAATTCATGTCATTGTCAGCTGTTTTTTGGACAAGTCATATTTTGACATTTTTGGCCATACCGCATATGAATTTTGGGTCATTTTTTCAAAATGCTATTTTATGGTGTTTTGGCCGTTTGTGCCCGTTGTTGCAATATTCTGTGCTATGACATGATTAAGCATGCTATTTCATGTGGTTTTCAGCTGTTTTTTGGACATGTCATATCTATCGCCATACCTGGTGTGGCATTTTGGGTCTTTTTTTTCAACTTGCAATCTTATGGTGTTTTTGGCTGTTTTTGCCCATCATTGCAACATTCTTAGCTTTGATATGGCGAGTCATGCTATTTTATGTGGTTTTCAGCTCTTTTTTTGGACATATTTTGATATTTTTCGCTATACCGCATATGGCATTTTGGGTAATTTTTTCAAAATGGTCTTTCATGGTTTTTTTTTTTTTTAATCTTTTTGCCCATTATATGGTATGACTAGTCTGGCCATGCTATTTTATGTGGTTTTCAGCTGTTTTTTGGACATGTCATAATTGTCGCCATACCGCATATTGTATTTTGGGTCATTTTTTAATTTCGCAATATTATGGTATTTTTGGCTGTTTTTGCCTGTTACTGCAACATTCTTAGCTTTGATATGGCGAGCCATGCAATTTTATGTGGTTTTTAGCTCTTTTTTGGACATGTCATATTTTGACACTTTTCACCAGATCGGGTATGGCATTTTCAGTCATTTTTCTCAACTCACAATCTTATGGTGTTTTTGGATGTTTTTGCTGGTTATGGCAACATTCTAAGTATTGACAAGACTTGGCATGCCATTTTTTGTGGTTTTCAGCTGTTTTTTGGACATTTTTGCTATACCGGTAATGGCATTTTCAGTCATTTTTCAACTCACAATATTATGGTGTTTTTGGCTGTTTTTGCCCGTTATTGAAATTTCAAAGTGTTTACAAGACTCGGCATGCTATTTTATGTGGTTTTCAGCTGTTTTTTAGACATGTCATATTGTGACATTTTTTCACCATACCGCAGATGGCATTTTGGGTCATTGTTTCAGCTTGCAATATTATGGTTTTTTTTTTGGCAGTTTTTGCCCCATTCTATGCCATGACATGACTTGGCATGCTATTTTATGTAGTTTTCAGCTGTTTTTTTGGCATGTCGAAATTTGAAGTTTCCAACATACTATACTATGGTGTCTTGGGCAATTCTTTCAACATGCTAAATCATCGCGTTTCTGGCCTTATTTTCCCTTTATTTCAACCTTGTATACTTTGAAGCATCTCTAAAAGCTATATTATTTCATTTTCAGTCATTTTTTAGGACATGTCAAAATTTAACATTTTTCGACATGCTACATCAGGACGTTTTTGACCTTTTATTCTATTTTGTATAGTATGATACATCTCTACAAGCTATAATATGTAGGTTTCAGCCTTTTTTATGACATGTCAAAATTTGACGTTCTCGATATACCATACTGAGGCGTTTTCAGCTATTTTTTTCAACAGGGTAAATCATGGTGTTTTTGTCTTCTTTTGGCCTTCTTTCCACTTTGTATACTATGAGGCATCTCTAAAAGCTATAATATGTCGTTTTCAGTCATTTTTAGGATATGTCAAGATTTGATGTTTTGACTATGGCATTTTCATTTTTTTGGCTTTTTTCCCTCACTATGTCATTTTTTGGTCATTTTTTCGACATGGTAAATTATCATGTTTTTGGCCTTTTCGGGTCTTTTTTCCCACTTTGTATACTGTGATGCATCTCTACCAACTATACTATATCATTTTTTGACAGTTTCGGGTGACAAACTATAATATGATGACGATTGAGATTTTTTGAAGACATACTATTCTGTGTAGTTTTTTGTGATGTGTTGATGACATATTATGCAATGTAATTTTGGGACAGCACCCTACACTATGTTGTTTTTTGAGATTTTGGAAGACAGACTATAAATCTATACTCGTTATATGTGATTTTTGAAGGACAAAGTATACTTTGACTATTTTTGAACAACATTCTATACTTTGTCATTTGTTATGATTTTTAGAGGATTTGCTGATGTATTTTGTTTTTTATTTGCTATTTTTGGACACCATACTAAATGATGACGATTTTTGAGGTATTTGGACATCCTACTATAATATGTCATTTTTGAAGGATATACTGTATCGTTGTCTTTCATTTTTGGATGGAATACCATAATATTTTGTTCAATTATGATTTTTGGAAAACATAATATACTTGAAGTATTTTTTAGATTTTTGGACCACATACTACACTGTGTTGTTTTTTAAATTGTTTTATTTTGATTGGACGACATGGTATACAACTATTACCATTTTTTTCCGTCCAGATTTTTGGATGAGATACTATATCACATTGATTTTTGTGATTTTTGGATAGCAAACTATACTCTTATTTTGTGATTTATTGACAACATAGTATACTATATCCCTTTTTTTTGGTGATTTTTGGACCAGATACTAAACCATGTCGTTTTTTTGTGATTTTTGTACTGTGATGTTTTGTTTTGTTTTGCTGTTTCTTTTGGACGATATGCTCTGGAATGAATATGTCATGATTTTTGGATGATATACTACACTATGATTATTTTTGAGATATTTGGACGAGATACTATACTTTGTCATTTGCTGTGATTTTTGGGGGACATACTTGACTATGTAGATTATTATGATTTTTGGATGACATACTATAACACGATATTTGTTATTATTTTTGAACAACATACTATACTTTGTCTATTTTTTTTATTTTCTGACAAAATACTACACTATGACTATTTTTTTATTTTTGGATAACAAAAAAAACTTTTTCCCATTTTTGTGATTTTTTGACAACATACTATACTATGTCTTTCTTTACTTTAGGACAACATACCAAACTATGTAATTTTTTGGCAACATAATTATAATTTTTTTTAGATTTTTGAATAACATTTTATACTTCTACATTTTATACATCATTTTTCGATGTTTGGACAACATGACATACTATGACTTTTTTGTGATTTTTAGATGACACACTATACTATGTCGTTTGTTGAGATTTTTTGATGACATACTATATTATGTCATTTTTGGACAACATACTATACTATGTGTTTTTTTGTGATATTTGGACAGCATACTACACTATGTGTTTTTTTTTGTGAATTTTTGGACATTATACTATACTATGATGTTTTGGGGGATTTTTAGATGATATAGCTGGTATATGCTGGTATTTTTTTTTTATTTTGGATGACATATGTATTATGATGTTTCATGTGATTTTTTGATGACATTCTATACTATGACGTTTTTGGGGATTTTTGGACGACATACTATACTAATTCATTTTTTACAAATTTTGAAGACATACTATAATATGCCTTTTATGATTTTTGAGTAAATGCTATACTATGTCATTCTTTTGGAGTTTTTTTGTGACAGAGAGCCTATACAGTAGGGGTCGGTATCACCAGAAGTAGGGCTGCATCTAATGATTATTTTTTTTATCGATTAATCTAATGATTTTTTTTTTTTATTGATCTAACTATTATTTTTTTTTATTACTCAATTAATATAACAATGAATTTACTGAAAATGACATTTTAAAACTTGTCATACACTGAAGGGCATTATTCCCCAACAAAAAACAACCCAGTCTTAACTGGTAATCTGTGTTTTACAGTCTGATATAAAGTCTCCAAAATAAAATGAATGCAAGAGCTTATTCCACTCAAGTAAAAGGAATGTAGTGCAATCTACATTTAGCAATCCAACAGCAAAATAAATAAAACAATGTAAAATTCAAGTCACTTTTAGGAGGAGCAAAAAAACAGTTACTCTTTGTTACAGTAACAAACCTCAAATCTAATCTAAATTTTCATATTTATAAGCACATATTCCACTCATTTATGAAGTTATACAAGCTCCTGCACAGCTGAAAACCCCGTCCTGTAAAAGTATTGTAAAAATAAAACGCATTGTATCCGCAGCTGATGGCTTTCTGTCCACAGAGACACAGTCAGATAGCTTTTGTTTTGAAAGGGAAGCAAGGAAGTTGAGGTAAAACAAACATCTTTGTATTTCCTCATTTCTGTGACAGAGAGAGACTTTAAACTGCAGTATAAAGTGGTATAGAGTCAACAAACGCGAGAGTCACGCATTAAAAAAAAAAAACCGAGCAGCTGACATGCAGCTCAGACGCGCCTGACAAGCACTGCTCAGGCGAGCAGTATGCATGCTCTGACTTGATACACGAGCGGCAAAACAAAAAACAACACACTTGGCGCTGCTCACGTTCTCACTATGCATGCTGTGTGAACCGGTGCACGACGCACGTTACGTGAATTGATTTATTTACATAACTGATTACGTCAATTACGTCAATGCGTCACCCCAGTCCTAACCAGAAGCCCCACGATAGGATATTATACGATTGTGATATATTGCCATGAATTACCTTTTTCAACACAAAATTGTTTCAAAAGGAAACTTTGTCAACATTATATTTATGATTTTCAGTCAGTTCATCTTCATTTTTAGAGCAGCAAAATGCCAGTGACCTGTAAAAGTAACAGATTTTATTGTTTTAGTAGGCTACCAAAAGTTTAATTGGTATTTGTAAAGTAAATAATTCCTATAAAAAAAATAAATTAATTCAATAGTTGGTGTCCATGTATCAATGCAATATTGCGGGGCAAAAATATAGTGATAATATGCTATATTGATTTTTTTCCCTACCCCTACTGAAATAGTAGGTCCTCCTTATAGAATCAGGGTTACAATTTGTGTAAGACAGATCATTTTATCATATAATTTCCTGGACATGTTTACTAAACAAGGCTGTACTTCAATACAGAGAACTGTGAACATTGTAAAAACTTTGCTGGGGTCATCTTCTCTTAAGCCTTTCATTTCAGTAAACTCATGCCAAAGTCACTACTAAATATTGGGAGCCTGAAGGCATCATCTTTAGTGGCATGCCATTTGAGAATCCGTCGAAGCTGAATTTATCCATGCGTCCACCCCGTAATAAAAAGCCAGCTATCCTAAAAATAATCAGTAAATGCCGTCACTTCCCACTCAATTTCATCAAATCTGCCTCTTAAGCATCTCCACCCGCTGAGCAGCCTTGCGAGAGCTGGCAGGCTTATATTAATTGACTGTGGGGGCTCAGTGTCGCTGCAGTGTCCCTTGTTGAAAGAAAAATAAACTAGAATCATAACTCCTGTCCAATTCCTCAATGTCCTTGGTTGAGTAAATCTCTAGGAAAAAAACATAACTTACTGAGTGGCGTATTATCCATTTAAGTCTTCTTGACTGAGTGAGGTTAGAGTGGGTGGGGGGTGGTCGGGATGTAATAACCCGCAGCTGGCTCTGCTGCAAAGTGCTATCACACTGGCTGTCTCAGGAAAGCTATATTTAGTGGGTGCTAAGTAATAACTAAGTACAGTGAAATGATCCAGCAACGTTAATGATACAACAAGGTGACAACCAGATACTGGGGGACTTAATTACGTTTGGGGCGGAAGCGAAAAGCTAAAGATGTCAGATCTTTGGTCTGTGATTATTCAACGCTGGTGACTCGCTGTTGCATTAACCCAAATCTAACAATATCTAAACAGTAAACTCTAGACTTTGTGACCTTCTACTATGTTCTATCTGAAAGAGGATCACGCCTATTTTAATGTAATAACCCCAGCTTATATACAGAAAAATAACTGAGTGTATAAGAAGACTACATGCCATTAATCATTAGGAAATGTCTGTAAGTATCACCAATTTAATGCATTCTGCCTCTAACTAGACTAATGTTAAATTAAAGGGTAATAGGAAGGCCTAAAGTAACATTTGTCTAGTGTCTGAAGTACTTAAGGCCCACCGCAAGGCTTTCACATTTCACTGACATTTAGATAGATAATGAGTAACAATCTCAGTCTTTAAATCCCCTTGTGAATCTTATGGCATTTAAGTCTATTTTTTTCCCCCGTCTTTAAATATTTGATGAGGAGGATGTTATCCACAGCGGATATTCCTGGCATCGGCTTTGACCACTTCATCATACCTGCTCTTTCCTTTACACTGACCCAGGTACAATATGTTGCTCCAATACTTTCTATCACATCTATGTTAGAGAGGCATGGTTAAAAAATAGGGCTGGGTGATAAGGACAATTGATACTGTAAGGATATTGTAGGGATGATTATGATGGTTCCACAAAATATTTATTGATAAATAGGCCTAAATCTTTTCTTTTTTTTTCTCTCCAAAAAATATCACGGTAAATAATGAAAGCAGAAGGGTTTAGTTTTGGTTGAATAAATGTTTTATCATTATAATTAAGACTTGAAACTTTTTTTTAATGATGTGTAAAGAGTATCCCTTTTGAAAATAACTAAAATTCTATTTCTAAGATTCTCCATCTCGTTGGATTTTTTAAAAATTTCTTACAATATCATAGTTAAGAAATGCAGGGCAAGAAAACCGTCAACTTTCACAGCACGGTATACCTTAAAACTGGTATATCACTGCCACCTCTTTTAGGTGACACATTTCTGTTATGCAAGAGCTGCCTCCCCCAGTTCCATTTCACTATTCAGATTATTTGATTTAAAAAGATCTGTTTTTAATATAGAAAACATAATACGCAACCATTCCCAGCTGTGTGAAGAATAAAGAAGAATTTAAGAATAGGTGATCAAAAGCAATACCTTTTTTCTCCATCGAAATGAAATGGCTGCGTGAGACGTGCCTTCGGGTTATCGCATCACTCCTTTCACTCATCTTCTGCAAGAGGCCCTGAAAATCAATGACACTGTCAATACCTGAGTGCATTATAACATGGCCAGATATGCACAGCACAAGTGTGGCATCAAACTGTCAGTTTAGCGGAGAGTAAAATCCAGAAGTTTGTCTTTCTGTCAAATCGATATCGCCTGACAGGGGATGCATGAGAAGAAATATCCCTTACTGGAGAGCTGCTCGTATAATGGCTTCTAAGATTGGACATACATGCATGATTCCTAATCAGAAAAATAATTTCATGGATATTTAAAATGTTTGGAATAATTTTCCCCTTCCCTGCATGCATAAGTTTGCACATCGAAAACACAGTGATTGTAAATTATCTAGTGAATGCGCTGGCACTATGCATCAGAATGTCTCTGGACAATCCAATCAGTGAGGAAGCTACAGTAGAGCGATCTATCGCAGGACAGAAGGGTCACAGATTCCAAAGGCAACACTGTCATTTACAGTAGCATAGTTTTACAGAAGGGGGGCTGATACAAGCCCCGTCTGCGTGCGAGCGGCAGAGGAAGAGACATAAAAAATTCATTAGAAGATGGAAGGAGATGTCACATTGAATATGTAGCCAGCTGCACTGATGACCACAGGCAGTGAGCTGTGTGAGGTTGGTGAGGTAGCTGTGAGCTGCCGCTGTAGACCTGACCTGGGGGAATTCTGAATTTAAAAAAGCATGATAAATATCAACAAATCTTTGTTTTACTGTTTTTTTTTTGGCAGTTAGTCTTTAAAGTCAGATAAACACTTGAATTTATTCTTTGATGAAAACTAACAAACAGCAGCAACATGTCCAAAGAGCTGCTGTGTTTTGGCTCAGAAATTTTGGCAAGAGCTGAATAATCTTTTTTTTTTTTCCTCAGTGCTGCTATGTGACTTCGTCATCCACAAAAAGACATAAAATATGCATTAAACCAAATGCGCATATGCACTGATTAAATTGCATCAGTTATGAGGAAAGCAATCAGTGATAGAAAATCAGTATTGGCCAGTGTGTTAAGGCATGAACTTTTACACTGGTCCCTGAAGTCTGACAGGAAGAGATCACAGGTGAGAGACTGTTTCGGGCTGATCCGTTATAGCCAGTGAATATCCGGGCCAAGACTTCCTCTTTAATGCGCCTGTCACTTCGTGTAATCGTGTAAAATTTTGAAAGTGAATATAAAGCAAACTTGTTGATGGGTTCAAAGACTGCTTATCAACGAATACGTTCTGCCTCTTCACACAGACTGTTTACCTGACTTACAAACGCCACTGGTCAATACAACTTGGTCCTCAAATGGAAAACAGAATGCTTTAGATACAAAAACTTTT
>NW_024610671.1:0-1473 GCF_008729295.1 Plectropomus leopardus
GATTCATTGTTCTACCCGATTTTTTTCACAGCGAGGCTCCACAGTTCGCTTATCTCCAAACAAAAACAGATACCGAGTAGATCCCAAAGTTAAATCTCAAACGAACAGCCGTATAATCCACTCATTAAACGAAAATCTTTTCCTGATCGACATTTCTCATCTTCTTTTTTCCTAAAATATTCCACAACCAAAATCGTCTGTCCTTCCCCGTCGTGTTCTCTCTGTACTGTGTCGATGTTACATGGGAGGTTCTGCCTAAACCCTGCTCTTCTTCATCGACACTCTGGTCAACAGCGGCCCTATGAGTCCATATTATAAAACTGCAGAACACCGACTGAAATTAAACTCAGGAGAACTCATTGCAAACCATCTGAAAACTTGGTTCCAAAAGAAACACTGAAGCAATTTCTTTTACTCTACAGAAGATTACAGGAAGATATTTTTGAAATGCATCGTGTTTAGTCTCTTGGTCATTATATTAATGCATTTAGAGGTAACAGAAACAGACTTTTTGAGACGGTGTTTATCCGATCTTGCAAATGTAATAGGAGTCGGGGTGGATAAAAAAATCCAAATCAAACAAACGAAAGGGAAAATATGGCTCCTCAACACTGTGAATATTACTGACGAATACTGAGAATGACACAGAAAGAGAATTATGTTAAAACTGATGAAACGGCAGCTGATAAAAGACGTGTCAACACGTGGCAGTACTATGTCGCTGTCCGCAGTTCTGAAGTGAATCAACCCCAATTAAGAGCCAAAACACCAACACTGTACAATCAGTTGTTCCTATAAGGTGATGGTATCTAAAACTATATTACCTAGGAAATGTTTTTGAAAACTTTCTACAGAAAATATTTATTCAAAGTTTCGATCATCACTGCACTCACTATTACTACAACGACGGTTAAAAAAACCCACTAAAATAAAAAACAACAATTACTGTCATTACCATTAAATCTAAATATCGGGTCGTTTCGGAAAACGGATTGAAGTTAACCTATATCTGAAATTTATTTGGCGAAAAGACATGAAAAGTACATCAAAAATGCCCGAAAGAGTAACTATTTTACATTGTCAGAAATTGAGCAGAAAAAATAATTCACCTTAAAGCAAAAGTGTCCCTTAAAATGGAATTATGCCCTGTTTGGTACTCAGAGGAAGTATGACATTAATTTAATTTAAAATCATCAAGAATACCAGGAAATAGTATTAACGTCTTCTAACCTCTAGAGGAGAGTCTGGTTCATCCAGGATGCTCTTTTCACTCTGTATCCTCTGCATCGTCCCTGTAGAGCTGGGGTCCATTATCAGCACGTTCTGACTACCGGCTCTGCCGAACTTACAGTCACTCTTTCTGGAGTCAGTCGTCCTGCACACCTCGTAATTGTACACGTGTTGCAGAGTCCCTGTCCCCAAAGTGTCTGAGTAACGTGGTGGATAATATGGAATCACAGGCAGGTTGGAGTG
>NW_024610672.1:0-2303 GCF_008729295.1 Plectropomus leopardus
CAAAGAAAACAATATAAAGTGAAAAAAAGTGTCTGTCCTTTTAAGCAAGTATCCTTAGTGTTTGTTGCTTCAGTGCAGCCTTTGTTTGAGTTACCTAAATGAACTATATTTCATCAACTGTTCATTTGTGTCGTCGAAACAATATACCTGAGTATCATCTGCATAGAAACGTAATAACACTATGTGCTTTGTTTAGTATGTTTTCATGTCTTAATAGTTAAACCTTTTTGTTTTCTAAGCTGTCACAAGCATTTCCTGACGACGGAGTGGAGAAATTCCTTCCTCAGTCCATTGAGCTGGACCCCAGGTTAGTACCATAACAGACACCGTTTTTAGTGTTATCTCTGTCCCATTACGGACAGGTTTGTGTGAGTTGAGGAAAATTTGATTGAGCTAATTCGGGAATCAATGTTTATTTAAGAGAGTTTGGGTTTCCTGCCTCTTAACCTAAGTTTAGCTCAGTCTTTGTGTGTTTTTAACTGTTTTAAGTGTGTTGCAGGGTACATCATCAATGACTTATATCAGCAGAGCAGACCGACCTATCAGCCGATATTTTATTTTAGACATAAAACTCAATTAACACCCGTCCTAGACGAGGCTTGAACCAGCAACCTCAGGCATGCTAACCGCCTGATTTACCCACTGAGCCAAACCTCCTGACACTTTGCATGTTTTCGACATGCGCTTTAGCTCATTATCGGCAGTGACGTCTGTAGAAAACTTGACTGATATATGAGTCAAGCATATAAATAACTAAGCTCTTGGCAGGGAAATTCAGTATTCAGTATATGGACATTCAGAAGACAAGGAGACGATTGTGTGTTTTTTAACTGTTTTAAGTGTTTGTTGCAAGGTACATCATCGATGACTTATATCAGCAGAGCAGGCATATATCAGACGATATTTTATTTATGTCATAAAAGTCAAAATTAACCAGTCCCAGATAAGACCTGAACCAGCAACCTCAGGCACACTAACCGCCTGAGTTACCCACTGAGCCAAACCCTCTGACACTTGTGGTCTTACAGTTTACGAGTAAGTGATTTAACAGACCGAGCCGATGCATCTGACACCAACTGTGTTTTAAGTTGCACTTCAGACTCTTCTCTGGGAAGCCGCCTGTAAAACTTACTTGCCCTGGATGAGGTTCAAACTCAACATTCAAAATAGTTTAAAAAAATATTTATTAAATAAGTAATTTACATGAAGTTGTCATGATTTGGTCTGCAAATTACGTACACCAAGATGACGTGGAATTTTTGTGCCCTCCATTGCCATCTAGTGGGCGCTGGAAGTGCTACATCATGTGAAATATTTCACTCCAGGGTCCAAACTCTCTTCTTGCCTGATCCAACTTTCGCTGAAATTAATGAAACGCTTTAGCTGGAGTTCACCATTACCCCGACATACATAGGGGTGCGAGGGCCCTTTCATCGCTTTAATTGTTTTTTGCTTTTTTCACCCTCCCCATGTCTGTCTGACTCGCTCTCTGTCCTCCCTGCTGTCCATGTCTCTGCCTGTGGCCAGGTGTCTGACAGCACTGCCCTGCCATGTCCTCCAGCACCACAGCATCCAGCTGTTCTTCACCTCCACCAGGCCTCTCTCACCCAGCTGTCCTGCCTCCCTCCCCTCCTCCCTCCCTCCATTACCCTCCCCACTTCCTACGGCTCCTGTAGCCCCGACCTGTCCATTTACCTCCAGCTCTAGTAAGTCTTTATTTTGGTTTGTTGTCTTTTTTCATGATTTTTGGGGGGATTTAATATCATTTCTGTGTCTGTCCTTTTATTTTAAATGTAGATAAACAGGAGACTACATATAGGAGAAATCATAAGATAAGTTTCAAAAAGATTCCCCTTGATATCTGAATATGAGTCGACAAATAAGATAAGCTAAACTGTAAATGTCATGAATGTGTGCGTCTCTAAAGAGGGCAGCAGGGACATAAAACAGGAGATCCCTATTCTTAGATGCAGGGGAAGATGGTGCCAAGGATAGACAGGGGAAGACGGGCAAGTTAAAAGACTTCTTGTCTGGGTTTTGGTGTTGGGGAAGAGAGAGGGGAGTGAAGAAAGAGGTAATGGAAAGGACAAGGCTGTGAGCCGAGGTCTTGGCTGGTGGTAGTGAGGAGGTGAGACAGGTGAGCCTGCAGGCAGTTTGTGTTGGAGGTGTCGCAGGGAGTGGACGGGGTCTATTTTAGTCTAGTGTGGGAATTCAGCGTGGCATGTTTGTGTTGGGAAGCCTAGAGTGTGGTGACCTCATGTTTGTGTGTGTGTGTGTGTGTATGTGTGTGTGTGTGTGTGTGT
>NW_024610673.1:0-1557 GCF_008729295.1 Plectropomus leopardus
TTTGCTCTGAGTATTTGCTGTTTGCTACTGTTTCTCTCGCAGCTTCAGTTACAGATTCAAGCAGTAATTTTTAAGATGACATTGAGTATCTGCCAAAACCAAGTCCCAATACGACCCTTGTATTTACCTGGCTAATCCAGCTGCACTGTTCACACTTCACATACTTTAAAGTTATTAAAATCAATCCAGTGTGAATGCTGTCAGTTCAATACCTGTAACGCAATACAAGAAACACAAGTCTGCATCCGAACACTTACGTAAAGACTTTGGTCTGGGACAAGAAATGTGAGCAGGCTTTTCCGGCTGTGAAAGGTCTTTCGTAGTTTCCCAGTGCTGTCTGCTCCAAACTTTACTGTGATTCAAGCTGGAGGTTGACGCGGGTGTTACCGAAGCCGGTGCTGTACTGCTACAAGTAGATTCTGTCGGCATTGAGCACCTGGTCTCTTACTTCTGTAAGAAGTTCTCTGTAACACAGAGTAAGTACAGCACAATTGAGAAAGAAGCCCTTGCAATGCTCTGGGCCCTCCATCATTTTGAGGCTTACTCCAAGACTTCACAGCCAGTGGTGGTCTACAAAGACCACAACCCTTTGGTGTACTTAAATCATATGTACAACTGCAATCATCAGCTGACGCGCTGGGCACCTATGGCCCAAAACGTCAATACAGAACTCTGTGAGGTAAGGTCCCTGCAAACACTTGCCGTTCAGTGATGCACCCTGACATATGGCTCCGCAGTCAAACACCGCACGAAGGAATCTTTACTTCCAGGGATGAACCAAACACCAGCTTACAGCGCAATGAACAAATCTTTAGTGCCACAGCAGGCAAAAACCCATTACCCATCCAGGTCAAACCCCTGACAACAACAGTGACTTTCCTACCTTTTATTTCTGAATCCAAGATGGCAGCATAGTAACACTCAATGTACACACATGGTAAATAATAATTAATGTCAGGTTAGTTAAAGCTCATATTTGGCTCCTATACTACAATTTAAAAAAAAGGTACTGGGGACCTATTCGAGTGACCAGCTGTGTGTTCCAGGGAATCACTTTATTCATATAATATCAATTTAGATTTTTTCACAGTCCCATGAGTACATCAAGACACCCATTATCTAACTAGCGGCTGGTTCAATGCAGGCCTGAGTCAACCCAAACGGTAAGCATCACCAAGTGATCTCTTAGTGATCTGTAGACAGAGTTTTTGTCCTGTGATTTGAATGATCAACGATATTTTTCTGTAACGTCTCTGTATGTGTTTCCTGCAGACATCCAGCAGCAGCAAGAAGTGGTTCCCCCCTCCAGTGTGGACCAGGAAGACCTAGAGCTCCCACACATTAAAGAGGACCAGGAGGACCCAGAGCCTCCACGCATTAAAGAGGAGCAGGAGGACCCAGAGCCCCCACACATTAAAGAGGAGCAGGAGGACCCAGAGCCCCCACACATTAAAGAGGAGCAGGAGGACCCAGAGCCCCCACACATTAAAGAGGACCAGGAGGACCCAGACCCCCCACACATTAAAGAGGACCAGGAGGACCCAGAGCCCCCACACA
>NW_024610674.1:0-1316 GCF_008729295.1 Plectropomus leopardus
ATAGTACAGCATGTTTAGGTGTTTTATAGTATAGCCTGATGAATAAACTGTGCAAAAAGTCAATATTTTGAGCGTTTTGAGCCAAAGTACCGTATGGCAAAAAAGCCATACTATAGCACAGGGAAAAATGGTCAAAAAAGTCATCGCTCCAAATGCTTAAAAAGGTCATAGTACAGCATGTTTAGGTGTTTTATAGTATAGCCTGATGAATAAATGGTCCAAAAACTCAATATTTTGACTTCTTTTTGTCAATGTATAACATGGCAAAAAAAGCCATACTATAGCACAGGGAAAAATGGTGAAAAAACTCATCACTCAAAATGCTTAAAAAAGTCATAGTACAGCATGTTTAGGTTGTTTATAGTATAGCCTGATGAATAAATGGTCCAAAAACTCAATATTTTAGGCTTTTTGAGCCAAAGAACAGTATGGCAAAAAAGCCATACTATAGCACAGGGAAAAATGGTCAAAAAGGTCATCACTCCAAATGCTTAAAAAAGTCATAGTACAGCATGTTTAGGTTGTTTATAAAGTATAGCCTGTTGAATAAACGGTCCAAAAAGTCAATATTTTGAGCGTTTTGAGCCAAAGTACATTATGGCCAAAAAAGCCATACTATAGCACAGGGAAAAATGGTCAAAAAGGTCATCACTCCAAATGCTTAAAAAAGTGATAGTACAGCATGTTTAGGTCATTTATATTATCGTCTAATGAATAAATGGTGCAAAAACTCAATATTTTGAGTGTTTCAAGCCAAAGTACAGTATGGCAAAAAAGCCATACTATAGCACAGGGAAAAATGGTCAAAAAATTCATCACTCAAAATGCTTTAAAAAGTGATAGTACAGCATGTTTAGGTGTTTTATAGTATAGCTTGATGAATAAATGGTCCAAAAACTCAATATTTTGACTTCTTTTTGTCAATGTATAACATGGCAAAAAAAGCCATACTATAGCACAGGGAAAAATCGTCGAAAAAGTCATCACTCCAAATGTTAAAAACAGTCATAGTACAGCATGTTTAACCTGTTTATAGTATAGCCTGATGAATAAATGGTCCAAAAACTCAATATTTTGACCTTTTTTTGTCAATGTATAACATGGAAAAAAAAACCATACTATAGCACAGGGAAAAATGGTCAAAAAAACTGATCACTCAAAATGCTTAAAAAAGTGATAGTACAGCATGTTTCGCTCATTCATATTATCGCCTAATGAATAAACTGTGCAAAAAGTCAATATTTTGAGAGTTTTGGGCCAAAGTACAGCATGGCAAAAAAACAGCATACTATAGCACAGGGAAAATTATCAAAAAA
>NW_024610675.1:0-2345 GCF_008729295.1 Plectropomus leopardus
TGCCTCCTAAATTCTCAAAAAGTAGATCAGGAGCCAGAGCCTTCAGTTATCAGGCTCCTCTTCTGTGGAACCATTTTCCATTTTTGGCAGAACCCGTCTCCACATTTAAGAGCACACTTAATTCTTTCCTCTTTGACAAAGCTTATGGTTAGGGCTGGCTCCGACATTCCTCTTTGATGCAGCTTATAGTTAGGGTTGGCTCAGCCCGGAGAGAAGCCTTGTCTGCTGGGAGACTTCCTATAATACACTCTTACAGAAAAATGTTGCTGTATGGTCAAATCACAGCTCCAAATCTCATTATTGACTCCAACAGATCACTAAACATCAAACAGCCTCACAACGTTCACTCAGATCTCTATAAAAAAAAAAGTTACTGTAATATCACAATGCAGTGGTTCTGTGTAGGGATGCAAAAAATGATCTGATCTCACTCTCAAATATTACTTCAAAATGGTGTAAACTTTTTTTAGGCAACGAAGAACAAAGCCAAGTTAGCACCGAACTGCTAACTCTGTTAAGACTCAACAAGTGACAGGAAACCTCTGATCTGCAGCGCTGGAACACAGCACAGCAGGGACTGCATCTGAATCCACAACTCCTCAGGCTCATCCACAACAGACAACCACCGGCTAACAAGCAGCTCAACAAAGCAACTCTGTTTGACCATTTGGAACTTTGTAAGTAAGGAGGAGAGCTAGTGTGTGTGACATTTGTGATTTGGTATTCAATCAGTGTCTTTTGGCCTTGTTTTGTGTTTACTGAGTATTTATTGTGTTTAACAAATACTCTTTTTGGTTTATTATTAGTCACTGTACATAACTGAGTACTTTGATAGTTTTGTTGAGCAGTATACGGAGTGAGTAACTGTTCTTTCTTCTGTTGAATGTTTTCGCTTGTTCTCAGTTAGGAATTTTAGGTAAGAGACCTGTCTTTTGTTTGACTTTTGTTTTTAGGTAAGTTTAGGGACTGAGGTGTGTTTTTGTGTTGTCTTTAGTTGGTGCTCACGTCCGGGTAAATAAACTGCTCATTTTGCCTTTCTGAACTTTGTAGGCTGGTTTTCCTTGGGAGTGGGAGACTGGGAAAACACCATCATGTTGTGTTTAGGTTGCCCGAGGCCGGGAACATAACACATGCAGCTAAACATCTATTTTACTAACTGGCACCTTTATACAGCACAGATCACACACTCGGATTTGGCTTCCATCACAACTACACTCAGAGAGGGAACTCAAAGTTCCCACTTCATGTTTCCTTTGGGCCTTTGTCCTGACTGACCATGTGTGGTCTTTGTAGTTCTCTCTGTTGTCAGTTGTTTTGTCATTATGTGTTATCACAAACAGTCTCTCTCTCTCACCTCTTTGTTTCGCACACAAACACAAACTATTTCTGCTTTGTTGTCTTTTGAGTAATTTGGAATCATTCTCGCTGTATGTTTAATATTGCTCAGAAGTAAATGAATCATGATCCTCTGCTATGAGGATCTCCACACACACACTCTCACACACACACACTAAAGTCATATGTACTGCTAAAAAGGAATAAAAAAAAAGGTTTTGAAAATCACCAAAAATTCTGAAGGAGATATATTTTTCAAATTTTAAAAGACAACATGCCTTCAAATTTTAGAGATTTTTTATTTTGTTGACTGTTTTCTCAATTGATTAGCTGTTTGGTCTGACATTATAAAGTGAAATTTAAAGATTCTGATCTGTGTTTCCCAAAAATCAAGATGACGTCATCATTTCTCTGGTTTTGGCCAAAACCTCAAAAGATTCAATTTTTGGGGAAAAAGAAAGCAGGAAAACCCTCATTTAAGAAGCTGGAAACCAAAACTTTTGAATTTGTCTCATTAAAATATTTAAACTGAGTCACTAATGATTATTAAGTTAATTAAAAGTTGTAAAACAAATAATTATTCAGTAGAGCTCTATTGTTTAAATTCTTTGTCATATAAACACTGCGGGAACAGACCTGCTCTGTGATAAATAGAGAACAGTCCCTCAGTTAAATAGCCCCGCTGTGATAAATAGAGAACAGTCCCTCAGTTAAAGTGCCCCGCTGTGATAAATAGAGAACAGTCCCTCAGTTAAACAGCCCCGCTGTGATAAATAGAGAATAGTCCCTTAGTTAAACAACCCCGCTGTGATAAATAGAGGACAGTCCCTCAGTTAAAGTGCCCCGCTGTGATAAATAGAGAACAGTCCCTCAGTTAAACAGCCCCGCTGTGATAAATAGAGAATAGTCCCTTAGTTAAACAACCCCGCTGTGATAAATAGAGGACAGTCCCTCAGTTAAAGTGCCCCGCTGTGATAAATAGAGAACAGTCCCTCAGTTAAACAGCCCCG
>NW_024610676.1:0-1176 GCF_008729295.1 Plectropomus leopardus
AGTGGCCTTTAGATCTGAAACTGTGACACTAATATTGAAATAACAACATACAGACTATAGTGACTTAAAGTAAGAGGTAAAATTAGTGGCCAGAAACACTATCTACCTAATTATTGTCAGTGACTCAGTTTGTGAAAATCTAAAGTTCTAAACTTAAGACACCAGATCAAAAAAAAGTCAATAACAATTTAAAGATTACATACTCTGTCATTGAATCAGTGGTCAGATTCCAGTCTACATCACTGTCATCAGTCTCAGGTTCAGAAGAGTCTCCAGTCTTGTCCTCAGTCTCTGGTTGTAAATGTGTATCTGGATGTGAGTTCCTGTCTGGTTCTGGTCCTCCACAGTCTTCTCCATCAGCTTCCATCTGTTCAGTCTGACTCTGATGTAGCCGTGAGGACTGATGACCAACACATGAATGTGTTTTGAGCTGATAAGGCTGAGTAAATCTTCTGCTTTTCTCTCCTGTGTGGACTGACATGTGTTGTGTCAGACATTTCATTTGTGAAAACCTTTCAGACTTAAAACCTGACTGAGGTTCTCTGGTCTCCCTCCAATCATCACTGTCATCAGTCTCAGGTTCAGAAGAGTCTCCAGTCTTGTCCTCAGTTTCTGATTGTAAATGTGTATCTGGATGTGAGTTCCTGTCTGGTTCTGGTCCTCCACAGTCCTCTCCATCAGCTTCTGTTTCCATCTGTTCAGTTAGTCTTTGATGAAGCTGTGAGGACTGAGGTTTCTCTTCATCATCTTCACTCTTCACAGGGACAGGAGTGAATTTAAACTTAATATCTGCCTCCTCCAGCCCATGAAGCTGCTCCCTCCAATCTGGATTTGAGTTCTTGGCTTGTTCTGATCCTCCACAGTCCGCTCCACCAGGTTCTGGTTTCATCTGTTCAGTTTGAGTTTGTTGAGGCTGTGATGACTGACGGTTCTCTTCATCATTGTCACTGAATTCAAATTTGAACTTAAGCTTGAAATCAGCCTCCTCCAGACCTTGAAGCTGCTCTCCCTCCTGACTGCTCCACAGCTCCTCCTGCTCCTCTTTAATGTGTGGGGGCTCCGGGTCCTCCTGCTCCTCTTTAATGTGTGGGGGCTCCGGGTCCTCCTGCTCCTCTTTAATGTGTGGGGGCTGTGGGTCCTCCTGCTCCACCCTTGAGCTCCATTTCTGCTGCTTCT
>NW_024610677.1:0-3497 GCF_008729295.1 Plectropomus leopardus
TCTTACATCATGCCAAACCACTGATGCTGATAAATGCTATTAAATTACGTTTTATGATTATTATTTTAGATTCTTTTTGTATTTGTTTTATGTGCGGCCGTGGGGATAAAGGTGGGGTTGGGGTCATTTATGTTCACTGTATTGTACCTGTTTAATGAAACATGACATTTATCATATTATTAGTTTACCCGACTATCTTTCAAAAAGATTTCGAGTCATGTGCTTCTACTCAAAAATAACTCTTCAAACATACACCTTTTAATTTTTACCTTAAAACACCGTAATTGATTTTAATATTGAATACTGTCAATATTTTCTGTTCATGTATAACTATTTGTAAATTTTGCATTTCCAGTGTGCACCAACACAATACACAGTTAGTGTTGATATTGTTTTGTTATTAAATTTGAAAGTATTTGGTCGAAAAACTATTGAACAAAGTAAAATATTGACCAGCTAGTGGTGCTAGATGAAAAGTAAGGAGAAGTCCCTAAGATTCATCCCCTGAGGCTGCAATATGGTCATTTTTACTTTGGAAAAAAAAAAAAAAAATACCTAGGCACGACAAACAACACCATATCATACCATTGAGGACGCTAAGGTCTGCTGTATTTTTTTCTGGGAATTTGGGAGTTATATCCTACAATAATAATAATAATGACAATAACAAAACATAACACATGCCTGATATCTTTATTTTTTAAGACTCAAAATATATTATCTGAAGTAACTTTGGCAAGCCTCGAAACAGCCCCAGGCTTTTAAGCCAATTTTACCTCGTGGCCAAAAGTGCAATTACACCACCTTCTGTTATGTAATGTCAGTGCCAAAAAGAATGAGTTGCAGGATGCAATCATTTAATCCTCTTTCAAATTAGTGGAGTGTTACACCAGAAGTTACCAGCCTCTAGTGTGCATGGGCCCCATAATGCAGAAGATCGTGGTTTGTTTTTGGCTTCATGTGCCACCGAGCATCTTTCGTGGGAATGAGCAGGGCCCTACCTTGAATGCTGTATCCACTTCTCTTTAGGCCAACAACAACAACAACAAAAAAGAATAAATCTATATTTCTCAACAAAAACATTAAAGTGTGGAGAGAGCTTTGAAGCAGCAGTTTGGCTCTTTATGTTAAAAAAAAGTAATTGGATAGTTAATTGGACAAATAAAATATGAAAAATTCAAATAACCAAAACCATTTTAGAGGCTTTCCTGTAGGTGCTTTGGACACATTTAGACTCAGGACCTCAGTATCTCTAAAATGCTGTTCAAGGGTTCAGTACTAAAGTTAGAGCCTCTCTGCACTCATCTGTGTGTGTGTGTTTGTAGACAGCATCTTCAAATGTGAGCGCTCTGCAACCTTTCTATCCCATAACTATAACCTATGGTTGGAAGCAGGGGGCTGATGAAGTAGCTCGTTGGAAGCTAGCTCCAATGACCCATGGCTACGGAATAAAATGGAAACCAGGGGCCATGAAGCAATGGAGTAAAGGGAAAAAAGAATGGAAATGTCAGATTTTATATGGCTTTTTATGTTCGAAATGCACTTGAAATTTTTCTTCATTGTAAAACCAAGTCAAGTGTAATACAGTTGAGTCTGCTGTCACCAAATATACTGTATTTCATTTAAATATTAACACATGAACGACTCTGCATGAGCTCCTCCATAATGGTGCCTTTAAATCAAAGTAAAGGTTGTTTGTTTGTCTGTTCCAACTCTTGGTACTGTCATACATTGAATTATAGGTGAATAGTGCAGCTTGTGTTAGTGTTTGATCAAAAATAAATACAAATTTGGCCAAGTTAATGTGGAATAATTTTACCTTATATCATCTAGAGGAAACATGTGGTCTCCTCTAGATGAAAAGCAGAGTTTTCTGCAGAAAATTACCAAATTCTAAGGTATATTTTAAAGAATATCAGCATTTTTCACTGAAGAAATGTCATTATCACATTACAAAAACAATTATCAACCAACCTTCATGTTATATTGTGCTACAGAGAACATATGCACCGTAACACAAGGCGCAATGGGACATGAGGAGGTTATGTCGACTGTGATATAATGAAAAGTGTTTTTTTTTTTTTTAAGATGTGTGTACTGAGGTGCTGTGATCTTAGATTAGTGCAGTGTGTAATCAGATTAGTCTGTACTGCTGGGCAGACACAGATAGATAAACAGACACACAGACACACAGACACACACACACACACACACACACAGACATAACCAGGTTTCTGTGCATGATGGATGTGGCAGATCGGATCATTATTAATCTCATTCATAGTCTTCTATCAGCGGAGCCCCAGAGGCAGCTGATGCAGTGATCTGAATGGACTCGGCCACAGGCTCCAACATCTATAATGTCAGCATAAACTCACATTCCTGGAGAGTATTATGTGTGTTCATGTGTGGGTTTAAGTGTTTCACTTAACTGTTAAAGCCACATTAAACAGTTTAATAGACCCGCAAGCACTAAATATGCATCGACACACAAGGAGACAGTGGGTCTTCATGGATCTGTCCCAGTTAATCATGTCCATGGCTGATATGATAGATGTGCTGCTGTGTGACTGATAACATACTTACAGTTGAGTTAAACAGGTTGTGTATAAACGCCTGCAGCCTGAAATCCGTCTTATGAGACTAGAGCTAAAAACAATTAAGCGATCAGTCAAAACACAAAATAGATCAGAAACTATTTTGGTAGTCAAAAAATATTTTAAGTCATTTTTTTCTGTCAACAATGTCAAATATTGATTGGTTCTAGCTACTATGTCGTGATGTTTTTTTCTTTTTTATTAGTGTGTTTACATGCACACTAATATTCAGCTATTATTGACACAGGTCATAAATGTTTGGCCTTTTTTTTTTTAAATTTAGTATTTTCCAATTGAGGATATGCTTGTATTTTTAAGAGTTTTAGGAGCATTCTTTGAACATGTGCACAGTTTGGAATATTCGTTTCAGTTAGGGTTCGAGGCAACGGTCTGCTCTGCGCTCTGTCATGGATGTTTGTAAGGCTGTGGGTGGAGATGTATGCTCAAAAGAAAAGCCCAAATTTATGGTCGAAAGGAGAAACACACCTACTTTTAAACATCATGAAAGATTTGGGTATCAGTAGGTTTTTGGATATGTGCAAACATCACAATGTTGACCTTTTCAAGAAGGTGGTAGAAGAAATAACAACTGCAGGCTGTGTTTGCATGGTTCAACAAGTCCTCCAGCCACCACTGGAAAAGTGAGAAAAAGATTCAGGCAAAATGCCAGAAGTGAATAAAATAACGCTGATTGGCCATTTAGCTCAGTGAATGAGAAGAGAAACGGAAGTGAACGAACAGCTAAAGTCAAGAGGGAGTGAGATCAAAATCACCTTGTTATATTAGGTGAGATTGTTTTTCTTTTGCCATTGAGCTGTTTAGCACAAACGTTTCCAGAAGGTTTGTGTAACTGTTCCCTGCTGCATGGCAAAAATGCTTTGATCTCAACACTGGGTTGTG
>NW_024610678.1:0-1320 GCF_008729295.1 Plectropomus leopardus
AAGTTTACATTAATATTAAACACCACAGCAAAACTATACAATAGAGCTTATGGCATACTATAGGACTACAATGAGCTACCATATGAAATATCCATTAAGTAGCACAGAATCAACGGACACAGACTAGAAGTCCCCACAGGAGCAGCCACTACGGGAACATAAAGTGATTTTTCGTTAGGGGTGACCTCACGGAGCACGCTATCGCAGTGCTCACCCTGCCGGAATGTGAATAATGAAAACAAGCACAAGACAAGGGGGAAAAAAGAAGACAAGCTTACATGTTGGGAGAGCTCCGGAAAAAGGTGCGCTCGGTGTGCACAGAGAGGTTATTTCCATCTGATGACTCCAGCTGCGTTGGGTCTCCAAGCAAACTTTTCTTCAGTCGAGGAAAAGAGACAAGAAATGCGTCCGACCCGAGAGTGTAAATCCAAAAAAGTGACCGCGGAATCCGTTCACAAAACACTTCCTCCTCATCAATATGTTTAACGGAGGCAAAGATCAATTATTCACTCCTGCGCGGTGCAGAAACGTGCGGCGCTGACTGACTGTGGGACTCTGATTTCCACATTCCTGCTCAGAGAGAGAGACAGAGGGAGACAGAGGGAGAGAGGGAGAGAGGGAGAGAGGGAGAGAGAGAGAGGGGCGGGGAGGGGGCGAGTCCATGAAACACTCTCAGGAGGTGACCATCAATCACACAAATCCCCACCCAGGGGCTGGACTCACCGCCACTATCATTCCTTACATGTTCCTGATGCATTCGCGGACGCCTCGTAAACTGCTGGACTTGGAAATTACAATTCTGAGTCCAGGAAACCATTGAGTGACTGTTGCTATTAAAAGCAAGACAAATTTGAAAAACGCGAAGATGAGAGTATTAGTGTAGTATATAATTGGCATATGGAGAATATCAGTATTACAAGTTCTGAACCACAAGGGGTTTTAGAGATGAGATTAGAGCCTATATTGTATGCTATATTTTCTATGTAATTATGTATTTAGTTAAGTTGTACACAAAGAAAAACGGCATAAAATCCAGTTGAATATAAGAAAAACAAAAAATGTGTCAGTAGAGGTCAAGAAGCCAGAGGCTTATACAACACCCCCCCACCCCCCAACTTCAGAACAACAAACAATGACAAAAAATGAAGAAAACAAACAAAACATTTTACAGTAAAATACAGATAAATGACAGAAAGTAGCATAAAACAAGTAACCAGTATGTCAGCATTAATCAACCAAAAACCAAGAAACACACAGAACACACTACAAAGTCTACACAAAAAAGGAAATGATTAAATTATTCCCTACCCTTCCTGCCGG
>NW_024610679.1:0-4687 GCF_008729295.1 Plectropomus leopardus
CATAATTTAAAATATGCAGTTATGGTAATAAAAAAGTAAAGTTAGTTATAATATTTTTTCCCTAAACATTTTCCCCCCATTTAAAAAAAAAACCCAAAAACTACTTATATCTTGCAGTTTATAAAATATTTTTAACAGGTTTTTAACAAACAAAACTAAAGTACTTAAAATTATAATAATTTGCTTCTTCATAATTCAAAATATGTGATCATGTTTAAAAACAATACAGTTACAATATTTTTCCCTTGACATTTTCCCTCTGGCTTTATTTTCTCTTCAAAAAAACATACTTTTCTAAATCTATCATTTCTTGCAATTTTTGGAACATTTTTTAAAAAGCTGCTCGTTGCACTTTTTTCCACGTTTTTGAAAGAAACAAAACCATCACAGACGAAAACGTTCTTCAGCTGGAAATATTCTTTATAATCGAGACACATTTCCATCAACACAAACGTTCAAATGAAGACGGCGGTTTTGACGTGAGCCGATGAAGACCATGAGGAGCGGCTGAAAGCTCTCCACCTTTTAGTTTGCGCCTCGAAATGAGTTGAATTTTTTAATTAAGGTGCAAATTTGGTTCATCCAAAATTTGGGTGTTTGAAAGAACTCGTCCACGTCTTTTTATCACTTCTTATTCCGGTTTTGTTGTGTTTTCATGTTTTATGCGTTTATTTTTGCTTATTTTAGGGGTTTTTTTACGTTTTTTTTATTCTGGTATTGTATCTGGGGCATTTTATTCTCTTTAATTTAATTTTATTTTATTTTTTATTTTCTGGATCTTTGTTTAATGCTGCTGCAGATTTTTTTCATGCTGTGATGCTCTGACAGCTGCTGCTTTATAAATAAAGTTTTTTGTCCAGATTATAAAAGTAGAGGCTGATGTTGGTTTTAAAGGGTTAATGCGTGCTGCGTTCACTGACCTGATGAAGAAGGCGGCGGCGGCAGACGGCGGTTGGCTGGTTTGGGTGGCGACGCTGTGAGCGGCTGGTCTGACGTCCTGAGTCGAAGTCTTCAGGGTCACATGATCTCCGTCTGAAGTCAGAACCTGACAGACGACGAGCAGGGAAATAAAACACCATCAAGATTTACGATCAATACTTTTCATAGATTATTAAAAAGTCATGATGGAGAAAAAAATCTGAAAATTACAGAAAATAACTAATTTATTTTCAGGCGTTTTCTTGTTTGATTTTTTTTTATTGTAAACAAATTTGTGTAAAATTACATATTTTATTATCTGTAAAACTAAAAACCTCAAATGTCATTTTAAATATTGTGCCAGTAATAACAAATTACATTTATTTAATTTGGTTGTAATAATCCAGTATTAATCTGTAAAAAAAGATGTATTTCTCTGCAAAAGTGTAGATAAACAATGCCATTTCAAAATAAGATATTTCACCCATCATTAAGATTTAGATTCTGACCAAAAGCAACTTTCCTTGCTGTCTCTAAATACTACAATACCCATGAGCCTTGGCTGCTGTTGCTACGGAGAAGAAGCCAGTCAGAGGCCTGAATCAGTCGCCATGGTTACTGAATTCATCCCAAACTGATCCAGAATCAGAAACTTTACATTAATTGAAACTTTTTTGTTGTAAATCAGTTTTCGTGCTGCGCTGTGATTGGCTGTTTGTCTGTGAAATGCATCTCTGGAGTTGTAGTTTTTCTCTCCACAAGCTTCCTGTTGAGTTTATTTTCTGATAATTTCTGACTGACGTCCCGTCGATGCGTTAATGAACTGATTAACGTCCTCTGCGGACGGCGTGGAGGCCCCAGAGGAGGAAACACGGCGGTGGAGCTGCTCCGGATCAGGAGGTCATTAACTGATGATCTTTGGTCATTAGGCGTCTTCTTCCTGTTCTGCTCCGCCACAATAAGACGTCTGCTCGGTGAAGAGCTCGCTGCGTCTGATGATCCTGCAGGACGACGCTAACGAGCAGAGAGCTCAGAGGACGGCTGCTGTTATCTAATTAACGCACCGTTCATTAGTGATGTTTTATAACCTGCAGGCTTTTACTCTGACAAATGATCAGTTTTAGAGAATCAAACATAAAATCAGCTTTGTCGTTCTGCATCGTTTTTCTGGAGCCTCCGAGTGACTCGTCCAGTCCAAAAACTGAAAACTATAATTTCGATAATTTCTGTCTTTATGTATATAAACATAAATAACAAATATGTAATAAATGGTGTGTTTAGGGCATGTTTTATTTTGAAGGGCCCTGACCTGCAGAATCTGCAGAACAAAAATTTAAGAAGAAAAAAGAAAATCACCAAAAAGTTTCAAAGAAATAAAAATTCATTAAAACATTTTTAAAGGAGAAAAAGTGAAAAAAAATAAATAAACAGTCGTAACAGTCAGACGGCGCTCATGCAGTTTGTCCCTCCCCGCTCACCGTACTGTGCAGGCGTGCTGGCGTGCAGCAGGAGACCCTCCACACGCCCTCCAGGTGGTGCTGAGCGCTCAGGGGGAGGGGCGTGACCGTGGCCAGACCTTTGGCTCCGCCCCCGCCCAGGTAGGTGCTCTGGACTCCACCCCACCCCCACAGGGCCCCGCCCCCCTGCTGCTCGTCATATGACCACCTCTGCTGCTTCGGCGGCAGCTCGTCTGAGGCCGGCCGGGCGGGGCCGGCGTGGGGCGGGGCCGCAGCGGGGCGAGGCGTCATCTCGCGGCCGATGCCCAGAGCGCGGCGCAGAGCGAGGCGTCTCAGCTGGTGGAAGGAGGCGCCGCACACGTCACAGCGAGCGTCGACAGAAGCATGGCGGCCGCGGCGAGGACACTGCAGCCGCTGGAGCTTATTGAAGAGGAAGGAGGCGTAGGCTGCGTCCTGACGGGGGCGCAGAGAGACAACATGAGGTCAGAGGTCACAGATCACGAAAAGGAAATATTTCTCCTTAAACTAAAACTTAGAGATCCTAAATTATTCACTGCAGTTTTATTTTTAGCACAAATCAGTTTGTCTCAGACGTCCCTCTGACCTCTGACCTCTGACCCTCGCATCGACTTTAACAGCCAACAAAATGGTACAAATGATGACATCAGCAGCTCATCTGTGAGACTGTAACACTGATACTCAACTTATGGCCTGTGGGCCAAATCTGGCCCCTCACAGGGCCCCTGCTGGCCCCCAAACATTTTCTAACTGACAGTAAAAATAAAGTGACTGACTCTGTGAACAGTTTTTGTCCTTTTAGTCTCCATCAGGTGTCAGAGACATAAAACAGCATCAAAATAGAGCCAGAGGAGGATCCCCCACACCCCCGACAGAGGACACAGCTGAGACACTGATGTCCTAAAATCACAGAACCGTCCTAAAATCACAGAACCGTCCTAAAATCACAGAACCGTCCTAAGATCCTGGAAGCGTGTATGAGGCTGCTGCGTTTGGCCCCTGATTAAGGCCAGAGGGCGGTCCGCAAGGTGACTAAAAAAACAACGAAAAACGTGCTCCCGTCACTGCTCGTGCTCAGACTGACGGAGCGTCACATGACCACAAACATGAGGAAACATCAAACACGCCTTCAACACGCCGCCCATCATCTGTCACCTCTGAGCCACCAGCTGCTGCTCACAAGGACTCTGCTGTCCATCACCAACCAGCTGCGCGCACGCGCGCTCACACACACACACACATACACTCACTCACACACACACACACACACACACACACACACACACACACTCATAAAGCCGTCAGCGTCTGTAGAGGCGGAGCAGATTTACACTCGGCGCTCTGACCTCGTGTCGCCTCGTTCATTGACGAGGTCACGAGTGTTTCTGTCACATAACTTCACACACAGACGCGGCGGCTCTCAGCCAATCAGACGGCTGCACCCACAGCGGGGGGCGGGGCTAAAGCCTGCTGTCACAGCCTCCTGTTGCATCTCTGTTTGTCTCCTCATCATGAAGAAAACACACGAGACCGTCGGCACACACTCCGAGCCGAAACTTTACTGCCGCCGTGTCTGACCTTTGACCTGTGAGTGTGAGTGTGTGTGAGTGTGTGTGTGTGTGTGTGTGTGTGTGTGTGTGTGTGTGTGTGTGTGTGTGTGCAGAGCAGCTGGCAGGAGGTCAAACAGACGGCAGGAAGAATTCATCAGAGAAATCCCAAAAATAAAGAGTTTGTCTTTTGCAGACTCTCTTTTAAGTCTTTAACCCTTTAAAACCTGGAGCCACGTCACTGTCCTGTTGCTGCTTTCAGACGCCTTTAACGAGAATTTAACCCTTTGGACCCGCAGCAGAACGGTGCATTTTCTTTCACAATCAGTGAAAAGAAAAAAGTAAAAACTTGGTAAAAAATGTTCCTCAAATTGCAAGAAATTATATATTTAGAAAATTAGGGAATAACTAGTGAAAAAAACTATATTTACAGCTAATTAATTACATATTTATTTTACAGATTCTTAATATTTGAGCACTTTTTTTCAGGCCAATTTCCTTTTTTTATTTATTTTTTTCCTTTATTTTGTTTTTAACTAATTTTGTACTTGTAATTTTTACTAATTTCGTGCTAATTTATCAACAATTTCTTCTGTTGTTGCTCGTTGTCAAAATCATTGAGAAAAAGGCAAAACGAAACTTGGTGAGAAATGTCCCACAAATTGAAAATTTAGCAAATATATATACATATATATATCCTCAAGTTTTCCCTAATTTGCTAAATTTTCAATTTAGCAAATTAGGATA
>NW_024610680.1:0-2730 GCF_008729295.1 Plectropomus leopardus
AGTTTTTAGTGTAACATTGTAATGACACACCATAGAAGAACACCACGCACATGCGCAAAGTGTGGCCATGACATCACCGTTCTTACAGGATTTGCGCATTGTCAGTTTACACAGAGACAGAAAAGGCTGCGTTTTCAAAAGATTATGGAACTCAGTTTCAAAAGTTTGTGTTTTCAGGCCCCCAAAACGCAATTGTCGTGTGAACGAAAGGACAAACCGCAGCAAAAGTTTAACATTTCATGCAAGAATCATTGCCGTGTAAATGGCCCCTAAGACTAGCATAATTACCTAGTAAACTGCCTTGGTTAGTCTTGTTAGTTGTTTAGTTTGTTATTCCACTGTTTCAACAATCACCAGCTCTAGTTTGGTCAAAATTAAAAGTTATTAGGGCTGGGTAAAAAAATCGATTCATCAGTGCATTGCAATATGTGTTTTGCCAATTCAGTATTGATTCATAAAATCCTGAAATCAATTTTTTCGTTTGTAATGACGCCCTGCTCCCGTGGGGGCAGTGTGAGTGCCACCGGAGTGTGATTGACGTTGTTCAGAGGCCCTGCTTGACCCCCAAACGTCTGTTGTTTATTCATTAAGATGGCAACAGTAGTGTGAGGTAGCAGAGTGTTAAAATCAGTGCCGACAACATTAAAAGCCAACGATTGGATACACGAAGTCGATAATAGATACGTCGTGTGTGAGCCTTGTGAGTCAGTGTTAAAACACTGCAACAATACGACGAGCCTACGTAACCATTGGAGCCGGCAACCTGTTGCTAACACTAAAGCTGTGGATCACACACAAATGCAGGTTGACAAATCCTGCATAAACGTTCATTACTTTTGTTAAATTCAACTCAGGCAAATGTGCACTTTTCTGTGCTTTAAATTTATTTTAGTTTTAGTTTTTAGTTTTATTCTTTATTTAATAAGGAATAATGTAATCCAACCTATATGTTTCTAAAGATTTGTTGTCTACTGTTTGTAGTTGTTATTGTAACTTTGGTAACCAGAAAAGCCAATCTTACAAAAACTTTGTTGACATGAAAACTGTGTAAAATTGTACACCAAGGTTCTGGTTGATAAAACTAAACTACACTAAAGTTAACTTTAAAAAAGCAGGGTTGCCTGGCAGAGAAAGTTGCTCAGTGCAGTGTATCATCTTTGACCAATGCTCTGGGTTGGCCAAATTTGTTCCAGCACACAACCCCCGTAGATTACTTTGAAACGTTCATGGAGAAAGTTTTACCTGGTGACGAGATCAAGATCAAGGATAAAAGGATTTTTGACAGTAATTATAAAGTTGTGAGTCCTTTCACATAATGTAATGTATCATTGTGCATCTAATAAGTCCACAGTCGTTACGCTTTGCAAAGAATGTGTCAATGCCATTGAAGCGCAGAGAGAAGCAGCACTTTAATCAATATTCTGTCCTTGGATTTGCCCAGCTACTCTGCTACTCTGGTCTAATTCTGCTGTCTGAATAATGTCTAAGTGAATAATAAAAGTGAATAGTGTTTGCTACAGGTGCCGAATGGTGAGAAAATAATAATTCTGCAAATATACATGTAAAAATCTCTATAGATCTACATAAAAAAGAGCGTTCGGCCACACAAATGTCTCCAAATGACATCCATGCACATTAACCTAAGGTTGGATCATACTCTACTTCTAAAGCATACAAATATGAATGCGAGTCAATTGGTGACATAAGGGGGATGTTTCTTTTGTACTTTGAGTATAATCATTTTTGTTTTTTCTTTTGTGTATTTTGAAGTTTCCTCAAGACTAGAGTCAAAGCTTTTTTGACACAGTTCCAAACAAATCATTAATGAAATTTGAGAGGTGTGCACGTCCGCACATATGCACACCTCTGCACCGTACAGTTGCAAAAACATTTAAATGTAAATTCAGAAAACCATCCTTTGAACCCCACATAAAATCAGAAGATCGCTCAGAATCCACAGGGATGGGCTGAATTTGTGTTAATTGTTGCGATGGCTACTTTCTGAAGGGACTGATAAATAGGTCTTCAGTTGATTTTAAAAATAGAACAACAGATCAACAGAGCTTTCATATTTAACGTAACTGGGCATGATGTTCCACAGTCTTGGGGCGCAGTAATTAAAAACAGGTAACCCACTCACTTTGTGGGCTACTCAAGGAGCAGTAGAAATACCAGCATCAGAGGGGCTTTTGTTGGTTGATAAGGAGTTCAAAAAAGTCTGAAATGTCAGAAAGTGTAATGTCATAAAGAGCTTTTTATGTGAAAGTACAAAAGTAGTATAAAAGGAAAGAGGAGCCATTGCATGGCAGCTATGAATAGGAGTAATATGTTTTATATCCCTAATCTTTGTTTACGTCTTGCAGCAGAGTTCTGAACTAGATGAAAATTTCCTATCAGCATTTTTTTTAGGCCAGTGAAGAGGGTATTACAATAGCCCAACCTGACAGCAATGAAATATGAATCAATATCTTGGTGTCCTACTTTGTTAAAAACAAACCTTACTCTTGCAACATTTCTTGAGTGGAAGACTGATGTCTTGTTCACTTTGCTTACATGGCCTTCAAAGTTCAAATCAAAGTCCAAAATGACAACAAACCATAAAATATAATTGGGTATTGTCTGCATAACAGCAAACAGTTCTGGAGTTCTTCAAATAGTATTGCAGAGAGGAAGTATATATAAGGGAATACTATTAGTCCAAGCACAGAACCTTGTGGAACTCTGTTTCCC
>NW_024610681.1:0-1144 GCF_008729295.1 Plectropomus leopardus
TTAAAAGCACAGAAACATTTCCCAGTGAATCACTTTTTTGTCTTTTCCCTTTTTTGTGATTTAGAAAATGGTTGCTGGGGGAGGGCACCCGACCAGATTTGGTCCGCGGGCCGTAGGTTGAGTATACCAGGTTTAACAAGCTGGTGAGGAAACCTTCCTCCTTCCTCCTCCCTCCCCTCTCAGGTCTTTTCTTGACGCCGCAGTCAAACGACACATCCGGCCACTCTTCTCCAGCTCTCCAGAAAGTTCCACGCCGTGGAGCCGCTATAAGAGCCAGCCATCTTCCCTCACCGGCTTCGGCGGAACTGTACGACAGCTAGGACGATTAGAATTAGTCAAGTAAGGACCAAGTAAGTACACTGTGCTGTCATACTGAAGACTGTTTAGCTTTACGGCTTATAAATGCTATCGGTTTCATTCAAGCTTTTATAAGCTAGTTGGTTGTTGCCAGGAATTGACATTTAACCACACGTGCTGTCTGTAGTAATGCTTCCTCGTGCTATCCTTTTGAAGCATACATACTGTGACTTAACACTGTTTTTTAACGTCTTTAAACACATGTTCAGCGACCGCTCTGGCTAATGCCAACTTTGTGATTGGGTAATAACGTTGTTCGCTTTCGTTAGGATTTTTGACATGTGGTGTTCTGTCACTACACTCAAGGTAACTCTGGATTAAAGAGTGTTTCCGCTTGGTTTTGTTTCAGGTTAGGTTGTCAACATGGTTCACGAAACTGGCTACTACGATCTCTTGGGTGTCAGCCCAAAATGCTCGCAGGAGGAACTCAAAAAAGCCTACAGAAAACTGGCGTTGAAATATCACCCCGACAAGAACCCCAATGAAGGAGAGAAGGTGAGTTGGGAGGCATATAGAGAGCTTTAGGGTGTCCCCGCGGCCGTTTATGGATCGGTAGCCATGCCGTTACTAATTTTAACCTGCACGCCTGGTTGAATTGGCCCCGGGAACTTTCTGGAATGGTCTAGTCGTCGCTTCTCTGTTTAGGAACAGGAAGATCAGCCCTCTTGACGCTGAGTTGAATTGCATCAGGCTACAGTGTCAGGAGGTCGTGAAGTTAAACTATAATGAATGGAGTGGGCCATCACAGACTATTTGCAATTTTTCAGGGACTCGTACACTGATTTGA
>NW_024610682.1:0-2386 GCF_008729295.1 Plectropomus leopardus
GAAAAAAAACAAAAGCAGAAATAAGATATATAGATAAGCCTACACAGAAGACAATACAACAGCAGAAAGTCAAACAATCCTATTAAACATAAGCACAACAAAGCCAGGATAGCATTAGGATAAAATATAGACAAGAGGACAAATAATGCAAGATGCAGGACGCAAAATGTCAATATAAAATTATACAAACAAATAGTCTACCACGCACAGGCTGAGGGGCCAACACCTGCACTCATAAACAGACCACGGCACGGCGTCCGGAGCCGACCGCGGATGTTCTGGTCAATGCGCGTTATTCCACCGAGCGCGTCAGCAGCGGCTCGCCGCTCCGCTCCGCGTGAAATAGCGAGTCTATTTTTGCTGGACACAGACAGCAACCGCGTCAAGCTACACACAGCAGATCGTACCAGGCAGGAAGTAAAGCCGCATTGCATCCGGTGAATGTTTAAATTAAACGCCTTGCACAGACTCAGGATCACGTTTAATTTGACTAACATGTTACATAGACCGCATCTCCTGCTTCTCCGCCCAGCAGCCCTCTGAACTCTGTCCAGCAGGAGAATCATTGCTCCTGATAACAGTCACTGTACATCAAATAGACAAAAGTTGATCATAATTAACAACAGCACCATATTGTTAACAAAAACACGGTTAAAATCGTGTGGACGTCATATCTATTTCGTTTATGGTTAAATGATGATTATCCATCTGTATGATTAATAAGATCGATATGTTTCTTAACTAAATCACAGGCACAAATCTTTTAAAGTTTCCATGTGTAAGTGGATTTATTTTTAGTGATCTGTAGCTCATAACTATGAAGATTAGCTTTTTTTTTTTTTTGCTGAAAAACAGCCGAAATTCTTTGATTTACTTCTCCATGGCTGGACTGCAGGCTGCAGCCCAACAAAGTGCCATGGTAGAATCATTAAAATCGAGGGTAAAATGGCCACACAATCAAGGGAAAATGACAAAATAAGCACAATCTCATAGAGTCTACAGTATCAGCTGGCAGGACACTCTGCTTTTGAAACGCTCAGCAGACGCGCTTGGTGGGATATAAAGGCGCGTGGAGGACGGAGCAAAACAGCGCCTCAGCCGCTCTGGACATGCTGCTTGTGGAATCCAGAAAGAGGTCAAAACCACCACAAAGATACACAAAACTACCACAGCTTACACATAATTACCTCAAAGAGACACAAAACCACTTTAAGTAGATGCAAAGCCACCACAAAGTAAATGTGTCTTGCTCCTGTGTAGAGGAGGTAGTGGAGCATTTTGCATGTTTGTGCCCAGCGGCCTATTGCCTCATAATCTGTCCATGCTTAACAAAATTACAACCCAGATATGGTTACCATGGCAAATGTTTTAGCATGCTCACTTTTATGCTTTGCGTTCATCTTACATTTTTGCATCAATTTTGCATCTACTGTTACAATACACAACAACTAAACAGTTACTATAATTGTGTGCAACTGAGGTGAGCTGACACAAACATCTCCATATGGGTCCGGCTTGCTGCTAGCTGCCACATTTGGCAGAAATGAGCATTATACTGTTATATTTTATAGAAATACTGAAGTAGTCAGCTTGCTTCATTTGCATGTCAAGCCCCCTTGTTGGCGTGAGTAACATACAAAATCTAACATGCATCAAAACAATCAAGTGTCTTGTTGTTTTCTGTTGAAAAATCAAACACTGCCAGCAGCAGACACACACACACATTGTCATGGCTGGATGTATGTGAGAGAATATGCCATCATCTTATTTTCCAGCACCGATGCCTGTTGACTCTAGACAAAAGCATAATTCTTTCTCACTCCCTTAATTAGCACATCCCACCTACTGTGCCTCGACTTGACTTGATTATTCTCTTGTTTGGTGGTAGCATGTCAGCTGTAGCTGTCACAATGGATTACAATAAGCCTACAGTATAAAAACACATTTCTTGTGCAGCCAGAGCCGGACAGAGCACAGAAAACAAGTGGGACAACGCAAAAGTTTGTGAAGAAGCTTGCAACCACAGTTTCCTACCTGCTGATCGGTTCAAACTGCCAAACAGGAAGTGGGCGGATCCTGGGTGTTCAAATCATGGATGTTGAAATGGAGGGAACTCAGACTGTACCATTTTGAGGAGGGCAGAGGGGGGTTTATGGTTTCAGGGAATACCATTTTAAAGTAGTGCCTATACTATAAGTTGTTTGGTTGTTGTTGTAGTATTTATTATTTATTTATCAGGAATTTTGTGAGTCAGAGGATATAGAACAATTGTGTACAAAAACTATGGTATCTTAATAATACCTTTATTAAGATACCATTTCCATTAGCATCAGGGGCGTTTCTGGGATTTGATGACTTCAGGAGTTTAAACTTGGGGGAAAAAAAA
>NW_024610683.1:0-2870 GCF_008729295.1 Plectropomus leopardus
CACAAGAAGAGACATCTACAAATATAGTTAGGTGGTAAAATAGTGTGATTCCCCACACTTCTTTTCACATTTCACCACAGTATCTCAAACTCTTAGCCTCTGTTTCTTCAAAGTGATATTGTATTTCCTTCCTCTTGTTGCTCGCTGCTCCTCTCCTCGGTGAACAGCGATTTGACAGCTAACAGACTGTATAATGCTCCACTACCCTCTTTCATTTCATCTCTTCACAAGATTGTCTTCCTTGTTCACTGCTATCAAACAGCTCTTTAGGTTTACTTCAACGATATCCTTTCTGTCAACTCCTGATGTCTTGTTCTCAGCTCTACCTTTAGCTTGTCTGGGCCCTTTTTCAGATCAGTATTTTAAGATTCCCGTTGTGTACTCTCACTGGCATCTAAACATTTCCCTTAAGGATTCTGTCCAATGTAGGGCTGCACATTGTAGGCACTTTCCTTAAATTCTCTGGAAACGTGACTTAAAATAGTAAGAATGCACATATTATATCAGGTCTCATTAAGTATCTACAAAACTATTGGAAAACCAAGTTCAAAACAGCTAATTGTGAAGATAATAGCATTTCCCCAGACGGTGTGGGCGTGGCAGATCACATTTTGATTGACACCTCCTTTGATCCTACAACTATCAACTTTCTCTCGTCTCCATGACGACAGCCATGGAGCAAAGCAGAGTCAGCGTGGTGCAGCCCAAACTTGAGCCCTCTGACTCTGCGTTTGTAAACCCAATCTGATGCTCTACATTAAACTCAGAGAGAGAGTGTCTGTTTCTTCATGAATTAATCAACGGTTAAGTTCATTACACATTCACTCCGTTTGGCGCTTTGCTGCTTCGTCTCCCCAGACACTCCCAGAGTGCGGTGTTCGGGATAACCGGCGATAAATGGTATATTCCAACAGCGCTCTAAATTTACAAACGATCCACTTTGTGCCAGAGTGCGCTCTGATACTCAGAATGAGTGTTTCCAAACTCGCCCTATTAAAAGAAGCGTTGAGGGATTTCAGTTTGGCATGTTAAATTAGTGTTAACTGACACCTAACTTTGACTTTCACATTGGCTTTATCCATATAATGTGATATGGATCAGGGGTAACCACGCCCAAATCAACCCAGCCTCAGGAAAGCGAGGAAAAAAATTAAGAAAATTACAATATTTCTAATATGGATTGAGGCTAATATCTGATAATTTTTCATGCTTTTTATTATGGGACCCTAAATTACATATTAAGAAAGTGATGATTTGGGTTCTCAGAGGAATTAATCTTTTATCTGTAAATCTGTAAAAAAAATTATTTTGAAAAGACATATTAACGTGGCTTATTCTAGACAATACCAAATGTGCTTTTTCCTCAATCAAACCTCACAGCAACATATTGGATATATACAGCATTGCATACCTGTCGATTAATCAATTAAATTCCACATTTGATTAAAACGTGATTAGTTGTTATCATCCCTTATCCGATGAAATTTTCCTTTGCTACTTCATCCCTGCTCTCTCTGGATTCAGAAACGCATGTGTTCCTGAGTTATATGCGGTTTTGATAAATGCGGCAATGCTTGGTCTGCTCCCACACTACCTACGTGTTTTTATCACACCGAAAAGTATCCGACAGTATTCACTGCGTTCTCAGGATTTATGCTCTCTGTCCCAAAAGCTCGGACAGAAATTGGGAATTGGCTTTTGGATATCCTGCACCCTGCACCAGCCTGGAGTTTGTTGCAGAACAACTTAAAACTCAAGGAGCTGGTGTTGTTAAATGTTTTTAAATCCAAAATGAAAGACTTAGAAGCAGATTCTGTAGGGTGTCTATGTTTTTAGTCAGCCTGATTATACAACTAACTTCCAGAAAGTTCCCTTTTGACTCATAGATAGCTCTCTTTTAATGCACATTTTAGTGCTTTTAAATTGTATTTTGTCTCCCTTTGTGTCTCTGTCTGCAACTTTGTCTTTTCACTGCTGACTGTCTTGGCCAGAAGTCGCCTTGAAAAAGAGATAAGACCAACCTGGTTAAATAAAAATATCTAAAAAATAAAAATGACCTATGAGCTACTATTATACGTTTACTTCTGGGACATCACACCTTCTTTTTCTTTGCCTTTGTAGGCGTCCTGTGTCTGTGTAATCCTTCACATTCCCACCCAGGGGACAAAGTCCACCAGGAAAACACAGACATACCACTAACGATATCACTTACTCACCAGTAGTAGTAGAGGAGCAGTCAGCAGTGAGTGCCTGTCGGAGCAGTATAATTCATCGACTCCGATGGCTGACTGGACAAACAAGTGCGTGCATGTGTTGGCTCTGAGTCCCGTCATGTTGACCAGAGTGTCAGGGAGGAGGGTGACAGACCGGAGTGACAACTACTGTCCTCTATCTCCCAGCTCACATCTGTTTTCAGCTGAGACACTGACAAGGCATTTCACACATAAGCAGAGCGATGGAGAGACACCCTCTTTCTCTTTTTTTGTATCACTGTACTTTTCCTCCTCTTTACAACCTGTAGCTACTTTTAATCTCACTTTTGTGGTCATTTCACCATGCAGTGGTCGTTTCACAGAATCATGTATTCAGCTTTTTACATTGCAAATAAGATTAGTGGGACCCCTGTAGTCTCCTCCTCAGAGGGCCTTTTTTTAATAGAAGAACAAATCACAGCTCGTTTGATGTGAGTTTTAGTCAAAACCGGTGAATATCAGAATAATGTACTTCCGTCTGGTGGGGTCAGTGGATTATGCATCTGAGGCAGTAACACATAAAATCCAAATTAAGAACAGGCTTAAGGCTCTGTCTCACACCCAAGAAGGATTTCTATTTTGGTAGCATTCCTTGGTGGTAAGTCATATTGTATTTCT
>NW_024610684.1:0-2430 GCF_008729295.1 Plectropomus leopardus
TGTGCATCTACTGATTGACATGAAGCTTTTGCCTGTGACTGTGTAAAATGTAAACAGTGATGGCGCTTGCTTCTCGGCTGAGCTGTAATGTTAGCTAGTTCAGTGGGGTGAGCTAGCAGTAGATGCAATCTAACTTTTGTGTAGTGATACTGTTGGCAGGTGTAGTGCGGTAGAAAGAAAATAGTGCATCAACTGCCTAGCACCACTGAGCAAGCTAACATTACAGCTCAGTGGAGGAGGGTGCCATTAATATTTACATGTCTTGCTGTCACGAGCAAGGAGCCTCTCATCCATGTGTGGCCGTGCCAAGGGCTTCCACCATCTCGGTGATACAGTTTACAAATGTAGTTTGGTGGAAAGAAAATAGTTATTAGGTGCAAAGAGAGCTAGCAGTATGCTTTCTACTGAAGTACACTCGCCAACTGTATCACCGCGTAGAAGGAAGGTTGCATCTACTCATGGATGAGAGGCTTGTTCGGATGACAGGGTGAAACTTAACACGTAAACACCTGAGCCATCCTGAGGTTTCTAGTGCTGCATTTAGACACTTTTCACAAGCATTTTAACCTCTGCAACCTGGGAAAACTAGTTTGATTTCTTTTAAAACTCAGGAAAAAACATGATGAGCAACTTGACAAGACATATCCTGCAAACTGCTAAAAAAGGGGGAAAAAAAGGGTCATGAAATAATAATAATGAGAGAAAATGTTAACAATGATCTTAATTACTATTAAAAAATGATGTTACAAAAAGAAAGGAAAGAAAAATTATAATTTTAATATTTAAAAAAAATATTTTTGGCACTTTCTTGAGGTTAATTTCTTTTGTTTTTGTTTGTTTATTTGTTTGTATGTGTGTTTTTTTTTCTTTTTTCTTTTTTCCTATTTTCCAGTAATTTTCTTGTAATGTAATTTCTTGCTAATTTTTGGGCCATTTCTTATTTAGCTGCTTGTTACCATCCAATGTTTTTTGAAGGAAACTAAGCTAATTTGCTTAGGTTTCAAAGGGTTAAACCTTAAGTGCATTTACTGTTGTTGGATGTAGTTCAGTAGAGAGAAAATAGTTCCTACATAAATACTGCTCACAACCAGGTCTGTGGATTTTTTTTAAAGTAATCAGATCATGATTTCTGGAAAGATATATATACATAGATAGATAGATAGATAGATAGATAGATAGATAGATAGATAGATAGATAGATAGATAGGAGAGAAGAAATACATCTCTCCAGCCACTATCTCCAACATTTAGAAACTCAAACCAAAACTATGTAGCTCTACAGGTAAGAGAAAAAATACATATTTTTAATCAGGGGGTGAACTGTCCCTTTAAGCAGGCCTAATGTGCCCTCACCCAGAGCAATGTTTACATGACTCGGCCACTACTCAGGCAGAACTCCTATTCTTAGAAGGCTCCACTTAATTCCAGATGAGGTGTTTGAGAGGAGGAGGAGGAGGACATTTTTGTATTTGTGGGGAAAAAACAGATTTGTGCTCATCCACAAAGAAAGTGTCTAATTTTTTTTAAGTGTCTGATTTTTTTGTGCCTCTGGGAGATGGTGTGGAACCGTTCAAGATAAGACAAGGAAAAGATAAAATCAGCAACAAAGCTTTTCATCAAGATGTGTGTGCATGTGTATATATACGTGTGTGTGTGCCTGCATGGACGGGCAAGTCTGTGGTCCATCTCCCTGCAGTGTGGAGGATATCTATTAATAAGTTCATCTGATTCATCTATAAATACATTTCTCCTCACACTGGCTCACTGCATAACAAGCTTTGACAGTAGCCAGTTGGGTAAAGCCATGCGTGCGGATGGGAGGATGTGGGTGTGACGGACTGGTGTGTGTGTGTTTTTGTGTGTGTTGGCGGGGGCTGCATGAAATGAACATATGAGTCTTTGTTCCTCAGCACTAGGGTGTGCTAGCTTTCAGCACAGTGGACAGCGCCTCAGGCCTCTGCTTAGTTTGGTTGCACGGATAAGAAGAGGAGGAGGAGGAGGAGGAAGGCTCTTTGCTGCCAAACACATCGTTTAGCACTGGGTTTATTACCCCAGACCTGTGAGCTGTGGCCCAGTCAAGTACCACCTAAAGTGGGGACCCAATCATCCAGTGCTCTTTGAGCGGGCTCCACGGTGTCCACAGGTATATAGTAAATGTGCAGTTTTTACACTGCACTTCACAGAGCTCACTTTCCAACCAAACAATGAGGCAACAAGTTTGAGATTTGAGGGCCGTTTACAAGGCAACGCTTCTTGCATGGCCTTTCGTTCACACGCATTTGATTGATATATTTTACAAGTAGGATTTGGAATGATGTACTTTAACATGTAATGAATTTCATATTTTTGTACTATTAATGATCTGTATTCTCCCACCAAGTGCCTAAAGACAGCATCTTCTAATTAAAAGTCCACTTGGAGGTTCAATTT
>NW_024610685.1:0-2722 GCF_008729295.1 Plectropomus leopardus
ACTTTTCTTGCACTGCTTTCAGACACCTTTCACAAGCATTTAAACTTTGAACTCTGAGCACATTTGTGCAATTTCTTTCAAAGACATGGGAAAAAGGCAGCAAGCAAATTGGTGATAAATGTTTCACAATTTGCAAGAAATTTGTAGATTTAGACAATTATTTTAAAAAAGCTAGGGAAAAATTCCAGGGAAAAAAGAAAAAAGCTAGGGAAAAAACTTTATTTATAGTCATCATAATTACAAGTTTAAAATTATAATTTTATAACATTAGAATTTTTATAATTTTTTCAAACACTTTCTCCAGGTCCTTTCCTTATGTTTTTTTTGTTGTTTTGTCTGTTTGTCTGTCTTGTTTTTACAAGTTTTCAGGTAGTTTTCTTGTACTTTTTACTGATTTCTTGCTAATTTTGGGGTAATTTCTTCTACTGGCTAACTGCCTTCTCATGTTTTTAAAAGAAAATCAAACAATTTGCTCTGGTTTTAAAGGGTTAAGAGTAATTTCAAATAAAATCAAGCGAGTTTGTTATGTGTCTGTCTGGATTTCCTATAGAGCGTTAATAGTGTCGTCATGGAGCTGTGCTTTATGAGCTTTCGTACAGCTTTGTCAGCTTTTAGCTGCTCACCAGCAGGCTTATTATGTAGACCTGAGATCATATAGTTGTTGCTGTACAGCAGTATGCAGTTTTTCAAAAGAAAATTGAAAAAAGAAATGTTGTGTATTGTGTTACTAAATATGTTTGTCTTTCATATGCCTAAAATAATTTGGGGACCCTTCAGATTTTTTAAGGGACCTCTTTGGGGGTCCTGACCCACAGGTTGGGACCACTGCTCTAAAGCATATCAAATTAATGTGACAGACATTTCAGGGCTTCAGTTAATCTTCTTTAGGAACCTGCAAACATTAGCTCCACGTAGCTCACAGTGTCGTCCTGCTTCATACAGACACAACACAGACCTTCACCGCTCTGATGTGTTACAGTCTGCTGATGGTACATGTGTGGCCTCCAGGTAAAGACATGTTGCTCTATTAGTGTACAGTAGGGTTGTACATACGGTCCATATAGGGTTCCTCCTGGTCTTCGTGCTCCTCATCCTCGCTGCCTCCATCACCCAGCAGGATCTCCCTCTGTTTGGACACAGCCTTAGAGGCCGCCTGGCGCACTGTACGCTTTCTACTCACTTCCCTGTCATCATCGCTGTCATCTACGCAAACAACACACAAAGTAACAATCATTAAGTCGGGAACACAGCCTCTGATTAGTCAGTGATTCAGGAACACAGCCTCTGATTAGTTTATAGGTCAGGAACACAGCCTCTGATTAGTTTATAGGTCAGGAACACAGCCTCTGATTGGTTGATAAGTCAGGAACACAGCCTCTGATTGGTTGATAAGTCAGGAACACAGCCTCTGATTGTTCATTAAATTAGGAACACAGTTTCTGATTGTTCGATAAGTCATGAGCACAGCGTCTGATTTGTCAACAAATCCAGATCAAGTCATCATTGATGGCTAATGGAAGACTCACAACAACAACTCTATTCTCAACACAAAAAATGGATGAATGCAGCAGACATTCAGTTTCAAATTTTGAAAAAAGACAGAGCACTTAAAGGCTGGATTTAAAAGCTTCTGAAAGGGATACAATCACACCTCAGTGGGTAGCTTTTAGCCAAAAAACAATAAGCAAAGTATTTGTTTTACATGCAGCATTCCAGAGATATTTTACGTTAGTAACACTGGGTTGTGTATGACATTACAGACTCAAGAGTTAACTTCTATTGCTTCAAGTATGTAAAATTTGTCTCACCAGCCCTGTTCAACAGTTAATGGGGAAGGGGCAGACAACTGGAGAAGCTTAGCTTCAGTGATACAGTTAACATCACATTTATTTTTCACTCATCTGATCAGGAAACTGCACAACATTCAATTTCCCCAGACAGCTACCTATACACACTGCAACTACTAAAGGTATGCATCTCTGTCTTGTTTCAGCTGGGTATATTCTCTTCTTATGCAAGATGTGAAACACAGAGCTGAATGCTGACAACGGCCACAAATAATCAACACAACATCTAGCCTGCAAAACACTGATGACAAGTTGATCAATTGATCACAAAAGATGAGATGATATTAACAGGCATTATCAGGCGCATCAATTATACATTTGACTCCATAATAAATCAGAGCAGAACGTCACAGTATTGAGATATGCTGGAGGCAAACAGGTAAACCATGAACTATCAGCTGGAATGTGGGATGAATACACTCAGAGCACATCTAAGAGGCACCATGCAGCGCTGCCTGTCTACCACCCAGCACTAGTTATTTTAGATCTTCACATGTCTAAAGATCAATACGGCATCAATACTACAGCTGCTTTTCTGTCTGGCCTTCAGAGACCTCCTGGATCAGTGGATCTCACAGCTACAATAACTCATCCAGCTGCAAATAAAGCCAAAGTTAAAACAACTGAATTTGACATCTTTTATTAGATTCAGTCATATCTAATATATATAAAGTTTGTCCAAACCCTTCATAGTTTTCTGTAATGATAAGCACTGACATGGCAGAACATTTTTTGATTCTTTTTTTGTATTGGCAACGGGTTGTTAACCATTGGCCAGGTAGGGCTGCACCTATCGATACTTATTCCAAAACATTTCGCGATTATTCTTTCAATTAGTCAACTAATATAACAACTAATTTATTGATTATTCTAAA
>NW_024610686.1:0-2626 GCF_008729295.1 Plectropomus leopardus
GAATTTAGTTTCTGGACATTTTCTCAATTTTAATAATTTTCTAAAATTTGTTTCTGTCTCTCTTTCTCTTTTATTCTCTTAGAAAAAAAAATTCAGGTGGTGTTCTCCTCATCTTTTACAAATTTTTACCAATTTGCTCATTGCCTTTTTCCCAATGTTTCTGAAGAGAATTTAACCTATTTGCTCAGGCTTTATGGGTTTAGATATTTGTGAAAGGCATCTGAATGAAGAAAAACTAATGTCGCTCCAGATTTCAAAGGGTTAACACTTGCTGACCTGCACTGAGCAGCTCCTTGACACAGTCTATGTGTCCTTTAGCACAGGCGATGTGGAGCGGGGGACCAAAGTGGACATCATTAGCCTCCAGCTGGGCACCGCTGGCGATCATCAGCCTCACCACGTCAACACTACCTGAGAGGAATGCAGAGTTTTAGACAGTGAGGAGGTCTGATGGAGGTTTGAACGCCGCCTCAGCGCTGCTTTACCTCGTATACAGGCCTCGTGGAGCGGCGAGGCGGTGAGAGCTGTGAGGGACGGGTTCACTTTGGCTCCGTACTCCAAAAGCAGCGTTGCACACTCCAGGCTGCCAGAAGCACAGGCGTGACACAGAGGAGTGCTGCCATGGATGGTCCGTACATCCACCTGGAACAACCACAACAACAATTCACTGTTTCCATACAGATTTACATTATTGTCAAAATTCTATTGGCACATCACACTTACTGGAGACTATCGCAAATGTGAAAACTGGGCAGACATAATATTATTTACCCGTAGGGGCTGTTTGGCGTATTTTATGCACTTTTCATTTTTCATTTTTTGATCATTTTGGCTGTGTTCATGCATATGGCATACATTTTGGCAAGACTGTGTATTTTTGTTTAATCTGTCAACTTCCAGCTCAGCTCTTAAAATACAAATACACAGTGGAAACTAAATTGTTACATTCATACTGTAAGGAGCAAAAAATGCTCAATTGAAACCCATTCAAACTGACATTTTTAAACCCACAGCCATCAAAGCATAAAAATATGCATTGTATTATTTCTGGGTGTCATTCTGGGATTTTGCCTTGTAATTTATATTTTTTTTTATTATTTCCCACCTCCATGTTTGACATATGGAGAAAATACATGCTATTTCCAAGAGGTGCACTGTCACAATCAATGCTGCTGCTTGACATATCATATCATTGACATATCCCAGTCTGTGATAATAAACAAAAATCTACTTTGCATAGCATATTGAAAATTTCCCTTTTTTTCATCTAAAAACATAGTGGCATCATGACAAAAACATAGCATTGAATGGGTTTAAATTCTGAAAATTAATGAATATTTGATGTTCGTGACTAGGACTGATGTCAGTTTAGAAAAAAAAACTTAACTCAACGACAGTATAAAATCATATTAATAGATATTATTTTTTATAGTCTTGTTTTGAAAAGCACATGTTGCATGCAGAGCACATGAGTGTGAGCATTTGAATCTGCACGAAAAATAACAATATATAAAATTAATGTTGCTGCAAGTCATTGACATATTCTAGGCTGTCATAATAAAAAAAAATCCACTTTAGTACAACTGTAGTATATTGCAAATATTTTTTTTAAATCTTTTTTTGTGCAAAGAGCTATATGAGTGTGTGTAATATTAAAGTGGGCCCTAAGGGTTAACAACTGTATGATCTGAATGTTAATTTTTATGTGTGTCAGAGTGGTGTTGACCCAAATCCATGGTGACCTTTGAGACTGTGGGTTGCTTCACAAACGTCACAATGGTAATATTTATTCTGTATTATATTGCATCACTTTACAGCAGTGTTTATGATAAGGTGTCCTCGTTTATTTAGGCTTTGCATTTCTTCATATCTACACGGTCAGGTTTGGCCCTCCACAGGTGGGGGTCGGAATTGTAAAGGGGGTTTATCTCACCTGGGCTCCGGCCTCCAGCAGCAGCCGGGCACAGTTTGGATGAGCCTGTATGCACGCTTCATGGAGCGGAGTGATGTTGTCCACCGTCACCATGTTGACCGATGCTCCACTTTCGATCAGCTGTTTGAGCTGCAGGGCTCTGCCGTGGGACGCCGCTTCATGCAGGGCGGTGCGATCCGCCCAGAAACCTGACACAGACAGAGACACATTACTAACAGGATATTCACATACTCTGGCACAAGTTGCACAAAGTATAAAAGATTTTTATGAAGCTGATATTTCACACAAGTTACTCAATAAATCCGTGACATCATTTTTCACATGCTGTTTTCAGACACCTTTCACAAGCATTTAACCCTTTGAGCCCTGAGCAAATTGGTGAAATTTCTTTCGAAAACTTGGGCAAAAAAGTAATGAGTAATTTGGTAAGAAATGCCCCACAAATTGAAAAAATAGAAGATATAGAGTTTTTTTTTTTTTAAAAAAGTTAGGTAAAAAAAAAAGTTTAGGAAAAACAGTATTTATAATTATCAAAATTACATATTTAAAATTATGCTATGGAATTCTTTTAGTTTTTAAGAAGTGTTTCCAAGTCTTGTTTGCCTTGTTTTTCTACTTTCTTTCTTTCTTTTTTACTAATTTATTTTACTATTTTATTTTTCCTGTTCTTTTTACAAGTGTCTTGCTAATTTC
>NW_024610687.1:0-1420 GCF_008729295.1 Plectropomus leopardus
AGTTTGGGACTTTTATGGATAAATTCTAATAATCCTCCCCGCTTTTTAAAAAATAATTTACAGGTTATTTCTTGTCAACTTTTACTAAGTTCTCACACTTTGTGGGACATTTCATGTCATGTTGCTTTTTGCCCCACAGACAGCTTGTGAAAAGCGTCTGAACGCAGCACACGGAGACTGAAGGGTTAAAATGAGTCCGCGGCGTCAGTACTGCAGGACGGTCAGCAGGTTGTAGGTCACGGCGTCTCTGATGACCTCGGCGGCGCAGTACGTGTCCCCCTCGTGCGGCTCGGTGTCCGGCTGCAGCAGCTGATTGGCTGACGGGGCGACCTCAAAGTTCCACTCGGGCAGGAAGCTGTCCCCGCGGTTCTCGCAGACGTTGTGCAGGACGCAGCACGCGGCCACCACCCTGGGCATCATGGACACGTCGATGTCGCTCTTCTTCAGCAGGCACCTCCAGCGGCCCTTCAGCCGCGTGAACGCCGTGTCCACCACGGAGCGGGCGGAGGACAGCGTGTAGTTGAAGCGGCGCTGCTCCGGGGTCAGCTGGTGCTCCTGGCTGTAACCCTTCATGAGCCACGGCTTCAGAGGGAACGACGCGTCCCCGATCAGGTGGACGGGGATCTCCACCGCGTCAGACATGACCGACCTCTGAAAGACACGCCGCAGCTGTAATAACAGGGCCCACACACCTGCTCGTGGACTACATTTCAAAAACTTCCCAGGACTTTTCAAGGACCCCCAAGTGTTTTGTTTTGTTTTTTCAATTCAAACATGATTTCAGCATCTCCAGAGTTCAGTTCAGAGTTCAGTTCACGGAGCTTTATTGTCCCTTTCAGGGGAAATTTGGTCTGCAGTGACAGCACAACCAACAACAACTACACACCATAAATAAACACAGACACAAAAACAACATGGCAATGTACAGCACAACCCAACTTGATAAGAGCAACCCCAACGAAATAAAAATAGAGGAATCAAAGAGTATAAAAGAAGTGAGGAAGTGGGTGAAGACCTGATGTCAATTAAAATAATTTAAAAAAAGGATTTAAATAGGTCGTGCCACCGGGACAGTGCAGTTCAAGGATCATGCACGTTGATTGCATTGAATGCACGTGGCACAGAGGAAGATTTGTACCTAAGGCTACCTGTACCTTCCATGTGTTCATGATGTTCATGTTTTTACAGTTTTGGGCTGTGACAAATACTATAATTTTGGTTATTTTTAAAGAAAACATGCCTTTAAAAAAATAAGAAAAAAAATTCTCCTCAAATTATAGTTGTCTATAAAAATTGGGAAAAAAATGTAAGAAAAAAGCCTTGCAAAACACAACACTTAAACACAAAATCACCAATTAAAAGAAAAACTTTTCTCTAGAAAGTACATGCAGTCCAAACCTGTTTTACTAAAATAAATAAA
>NW_024610688.1:0-1072 GCF_008729295.1 Plectropomus leopardus
AGAGGTCTGCTTTATTCATTTGAATCTATTTGTTGGACAATATTTTATTGTAAATTTAATATTTTGATTTGAATTTTGAAAAATAAATTGGGAAAATTATTCAATGTTAGAATTAAGTTGTATTTTAAGCCCAACCTCTTTCATGAGGTTGATCATATGATTTTCTTGTGCAAACACAATGACCACACGAGCAGTAGATTTCCTCATCACAGCCACAATCCTCTTCAGTTCAGCTGGATCATTGTCCCAGGGCAAAACCTCTGCGTAGGCCAGACAACCTCCACCTGACAGTGTGAGGTCAGACTGGAAGGATCGAGCAGCATGGAGTCCATAATCATCATCACTGACCAGCAGACCTGCCCAAGTCCAGCCAAAGCGCCTGAGAATTTGAATCATAGCACGCACCTAAAAAAAATCAGAGTGGAAGGATTAGTTCACAGGTTACAATAATCTTTCTGTGGGGAAGCTGTAAAACAGGTTCAACAATGTTTAATTATTGACTTCAGGAAAGAGATAATGGCTCCATGACACAAAGTATATGACAGGTTTTTACAAAAATGAATACATGTTATTGCAGTGCAGGGATATGCTTTTCTGAATGCATATTTAATTTACTAATAGATGGTCACCTGGAAAGCATCACTTGGGATCGTCCGAAAGAAGGATGGATACTTTTGTTGGTCACTCAGGCATGAACATGTGGCAAAATAACTCACCTGTGAAAGACATACTGAGCATCCTAAAAACATTCAAAGCCTTTGTTTGCTCTTTCAACTTTTTAAGTGTGATTAGCCCATGTCTATATTTGACATTAAATTTAGAGGAAAATCAAAATGATTCAAAGTATTGAGGGTGGAAAACTTACCATAGGTACTTTGTACAAACCTAAGACAGAGGAAATGGCAATAGAACGTGTAGAGGAAGCATCACCCACAATTCCTACAACTGGAGGGTTTCCTTCACAGGTCTCATATAATTTAATCTGCTCCTCTCGACCACTGGCTAATGACAACGCTGCACGGAACCCAATTCCTAGTGCGAGGCAGTTATCATAAAGACTGTATCCCAGCGT
>NW_024610689.1:0-5539 GCF_008729295.1 Plectropomus leopardus
AAAAAAAAAAAGAAACAAACGTCAAGGAATAGAACATATTCTTGGAGCCATCCTATATTTTTTTCTGCAAGAACTATAAGCAGTAGCATTGAAGAAACAATTTCCCTAGCAATACTCAAATAGGTGACCGGTTGACTGAGAAACACCAACAGTGATGTGTTGTGCAATTTTATGCGCATCTTAGCATAGTATTAACCTCAACTTCTTTTGTGGTTGAATCTTCCACACATGAACTGCTGTCCCTATCCTGTCTGCATCTGCATCACTGGAACTGGAGTCTATCATCACTGGAGGTAATGCTGTTGTCCTCAGTAGACCAGCTTTTGCCCTCTTTTGCAGTCTTTCTTCACCTCACTTTGTTTTATTTCCTTTATAATATTGGCAATGTGCTCTTCATTAAGTAAATTTTGATAGTAACAGATATTGCACCATAAAGGTATTTCCAGCCAATACATACCACTGTGAGAGTAATCAAACAGGCTACTGGTTTGTAGCAACAATGCAATTAATCTGCGAGTCATTTACCACAAAGAATTGCACTGCAGGAATAAATGACAACCAGAGAAATGACAAATTTTGATTGTAACATGGAACTCAAAATTTGAATACTACTGATACAGTTAACCAGAAAATAATTTTACAATCAAATAAATGCACCCAGTGGAATGAATAACATCTATAGACATGATCAATTTCAATTTTGAGTGTAACATGGAACTCAAAATTTCAAACAAAAATTTCAAACATGGTTCTGGTTTGTAAAAGCCCACTTGACAGCTGATACAATTAACCAGAAAATCATTTTAAAAATAAATAAATGCACCTAGAGGAATAAATAACACCCAAAGACATGATTGATTTTGAGTGTAAAATAGAAATAAAAATTTCAAACACAAGTTTGAAACATTGTTCTGGTTTATAAAAGCCCACCTGACAGCTGATACAATTAACCAGAAAATGATTTTACAAATAAATAAATCCACCCAGAGGAATAAATATCACCCAGAAACATCATTGATTTTGAGTGTAACATAGAACTCAAAATTTCAAACAAAAATGTCAAACATGGTTCTGGTTTGTAAAAGCCCACCTGACAGCTGATACAATTAACCAGAAAATCATTTCACAAAGACATAAATGAAAGCCAGAAGAATAAATAACACCTACAGAAAAGACAAATTTTAAGTGTAATGTGGAACTCAAAATTTCAAACAAAAGTTTCAAACATGATTAGAAAATGACAATGATTTTACAGATTAAAATGAACCCAGCAAAATAAAATGACTTATTTGGCAATTCTAGTATCTATAACAACAATATGTATTAGCTGGTAATGTGATCACTGAGTTACAACACAGTAAACAGGACTGTGGTAACTATAACATGTTTGCAGTACAGCAGATTGGAGGCAGGCATCTGGTTGAGATATGTAAATGTGATTAATCAGTGTCTGCTTATCAGTTGTTGCAGCTGTGATAACTTGTGTGTAGCCTCTGGAGTGAAACAACTCTTGTATAGTCTTTTTGCCTTTACAGAAAAGGTCCTCATTAAAGTCCCCACAAACAATGACAGGCTGCTGATTCATCATGTCCAAAGTGTCCAAGAGGCTCTGCATTTTTGGCAAAACTTTGTTGAGACGGAAATTTGGTGGCTGCAGCTGCAGTCAGTGCTCTGACAGGGGGCTGGACTTTGACTACTACAAATTCAAGATCAGTCACATTGTGCATGTATCTCCAGGCCTCTGCTTGAACATGGCTCTTACAGTACACTGCAACTCCACCTCCATCTTTTGTTGTCATGTCTGAGTAGTTTGTGTAAGAGACCTGTCTGGTACATGCAAACATACTATATCCTTTGAAATGGAACTTTGGAGAAACAAAGGATCCAGACAAATATGTTTCTGTCTCAGAAGTGTCTGTCTCAGAAGTCTCAGAAGTGAGTGCAGAGTTTTTCCTGAGATGTTAAATGCCGCAGTGCCAGTGAAGGCTGTGAGTAGCACTGCAGGCATGGACATGTCTGCTTGGTTTGCGGAATCTGGGGAGTTGATGCAGAATCTTGGTTGCCTCCTCATATATGCACTTGACATGACATGGGACATTCCACAGCCAGCATCTCCTGAGACAAAGTAAAAGAACTGTTCAGGATTGTGGCCCCAGACTCGCCTGAGGCACCATTCACACACAGTGTAGAACATGGATGCCTGTGTTTCATTGAGGCTGTGGTACAACTTTCTCACAAAGTCTGGGCTCAACTTTGGTGCCTCTATTGCTGGTACAACTACACTGTTGTCACGATTGACTTGGTGGTCGTCTCTCTCGTTTTGATTATTGGGATTCATGGATTTGATCTTGGCAATGTACTCCAAATGATCCACTTCAACCTTGGATGCATAGGTGCTCCAGGCATAAAAAACTGGACCTAGCCTTTCCATCAGTTCTAATGCCTCATCAAGTTTTTTGGCATGTCCCTGATAAAATTCTTTCACTGCATCGACCAGGGTTTTGACTTTATAGCCATAGTATCGACTGCTTTTGTAGAACTGCTCAGATGTTGGGCTCGCTTTGCTTTTCAGGTCGTTGTCTGATCTATGTGGAAAATACAGTTTCAGCAATCGCCTGTAAAACTTTTCTGGTTGTTTCCTCTCTGAGAAGTGGGGAAACCTGATGATGGCAGGCTTACCTACTGTTCTTTTTTGAACACCTCCTTTGTTATTCAAAAGGGGAATGGCATTTTTGCTTTGACTTTGCTGTCCATAGAGAGTCCTGTACTGTGAAGCAAATTCAGCCAAACACATGCCTTCAAACTCAGGTGTTGCAGGTCTGTCTGCATACTTTTCTGGTATTCCTGACATCCACACTTTCTCTGCATCTGTTGCCATCTCTTGTAACTTGCTCATGGGAAGACTCATCTTCACTGCATTTTCCTCAGTCTGTAAGAACACGACATTGCGCAAAACACTTTTTCAGTGGCATCTGCATGTCCATGCCACAGACTCCTGGGCGCTGACTTCTCTGTTCTGACTTGGACACGTATGACATCATGCATGCAAGACAGCAGTATTTGTTAAGCACAAAGTGGATGTCCATGTTAGCATTTCATGCTCTCAGCAAATCTACATTGTATCCTTTGACCCAACTGTCGTTTGGTTTACACTTCAGTATTATGCTATTACCATTGGTTAGATCATTGACATGTTTCCTGTACTCTTCGTAGGTCAAGTTGCATTTTTCCAGCAGCTCAGACAAGCTGTTGAAGGAGAGCTTTGGGTCACTGAGCAAATTCCTCACTTTTTTCAGCTTTTCCTTGGCCTCCCTTTGTTCTTTTATTATTTAGTAATTTTTTTGGATTTGGACTTTTTGCCCTTTTTTGTCAGTTATGCTTTGTTTTTTATCCTTATGATGATGGTGTTGTCATTGTCATCATCAGGGGCATTATAATCTGGGTTGGTGATGGTGGTTCTTTCCATGGGCAGTTTTGGAAATCCGAACCTGCACTTCACATTGCCTCTCTTATATGATTTAGAGTGGTTTCTGCTGTGAACTTGTACCTCAGACACAATTTTGTGGAGCTCAGAATCAGCGATTGGATCTGGCATCTGGCAAGATATGTATTTGTCACTAAACTTGCACAGTGTCATAATCCAAGTGAATGTGTGGGCTTCCTCTGGCTTGAAACTCCACTCGGTAGAAGTAATCCTCTACTTCACTGATGGAGTGTGCAGGTGACAGGATCAGATCTGTCATTAGTGCATCAACTCTCTTCTCAAACATCCGCATTACAGTGACAGGGTTACTTCGCAGAATCTCACATTTTGCATTCCAGTCGAGCGCTGAAGAGTCGACTTGTTCCCCCTGTTGTGCTTTTATCACCTCGATGACCTCAGGCCATCTCATTTCAGCTGCAGAAAATGTCAGGAAAAATGTAGGCATTCCCAACTGAGTGACCATTACATTTCTATGTTTTTTCCCAATACGCTGGAGTGCATCTCAGAGGTTGCATAAAGTGTGTTGCATCTTTGTTTGTTATCAGTATTTCCACCTCTTGTTTATCTTGAAGCATCTTGCAGGAAATTTTGTGTCCATCTGTGGTGCTTGTTTTATCTTTCAGTTTTATCAGTTGCATTGACATGCTGTTTGTAGCCAAGTGAGTTTCTGTCACAAACTGCAAGAGAAATAGGTAAGTCTGGTCATTTGCAAACCAGGTATCTACAGAGAACAGCCTTGCATTCAAGTACATGCTTGGGGGTCAGTTTAATTTCTTCAATTTAATCTGGTCTCATCTAGTGTTTTCTCCCCGGTTGGGAACTACACTGGAAAAGACATGGCTTCTAGTTTTAGTATGGAAAAGAAGCCAACTGGTCTGTTTCCTTGAGCGGGTGCAATGCTGAATATTTCATCACCATATGAGAAAATTTCCTCCGATATGTCAGCTGGCTGCATGCAAGTGTCCATGGCCAGACCAGGTCTCAGTTCCTCTTTTTCTTTCGCCAGGTTTTTGGACTGGTCGACCTGTTCACTTTTTGCAGCTGCAGTGGGTTCCATCTCTGTCATGATTTGTTTCTCTGGGTGAATAGGCTGCTCAGCATGTGCAGTGGTTGCATCTGGATAGTCTAGGTGTGTCTCCTCTGCATCATTTGTCTGGTCACCTGGGAGACTATCAAAAGTAACGTTTTCATTAAGAGATACATCTTTGTATTCTGAGTGTGTCTTTGACTTGATGTGTTGGTTCAGTTTTACGTGCAACAGCTGGGCTTCGCTGGAGGGTCCTGGGAGACAGTACACTGTTGCTTATACCTCTGATGGTACACACACAACAGCACCGTGCACTGCTCTTTGCTGTCCTTTGGGCAATGCAGCTATTTTTGCAAATCGTAGGATTTTCGCAATCAACTGTCTTTCAAGTATGTTTAATTCAGCAAATTCTGGGGGGATTGCTAGCTGCAGGTTATTTGCGATTGAAATGGATGACACGCTTCCTCTCTTCAGGTGGTTGTCACATGTGTGGTAGATTCACTCCTGCATTCTGTCTGGTGGAATGGTACAAGGGGCTGAACATTCAGTGTCACAAACATGGACATATTTTCCTGTCAAGCAAGCAGTTACCACATGACTGTTTTTGACATATTTTGACCTGTTGCAGTGCTTAACTTGATTAGGAAAGAGAGTCCTGTGGCACATTGTGCAGACATGGACGGGTCCATGTCATTTCAGAGAATGAAGACACTGCAGCTTGCATTGCATTGTTCATCACAGGCTGGGCTTGAACTTCAGGCTGAGAACTAGGCTGGTGGGAGATTATGACCTTTCTGAGTGCACACTGCAACTTGTCATGAATGTGAAGTGCAGTATTAGTAGCCAACATGTCTCTTTTGTGCTGAATGCAGCACCGGATGTGACTCAGCCTGAATATCAGGTCACTGTGATACCTGGTCTGGATTATTCGTTTGAGTTTTTGCTGGTATTCCTGGTCACATCTCTAGGCCATAAGTCTTCTCTGTTGATTGTGAAAATCAGGATCTGTGTTGCACCTGTTGATCATG
>NW_024610690.1:0-1174 GCF_008729295.1 Plectropomus leopardus
AAAAAGAAAAAATTTAGCAATTTTATTTTTAATCTTTTGGAATTTTTTAAAGAAAAATCTTTAGTAATTTTTTTTTCTTCAAAAATTTTTAGCTTGTTTTTGATTGGCGATGATTTTGAATTTTGTTTTATTTTTGTTAAAATTCTGAAAGACATTTTTTTAATTAAAACTTGTGGTGTTTTTAAAGGAATAACTGTGGTGATTCTTTTTCTTTAAATCTTTTGGATTTTATTTTATTTTTTAAAGAAAATGTACATTTAATGTTGCAGCAAAACCGCCCAATTTTATGAAATCATATCAAAGATTTTGAAGTTAACAAAATCAGCATTAAGTTCTGCGAGTAGAAGGCACATTAAACTCTTCTTCTCACTCTCCAAACTGCCCCCTAACACCCGACCCTACACCCCACTCTGATTTTTAAATGTGTGTGAGAGGATGGGACACGCTGCACAAACAATGCTTCATTACTCTTTGGTGAGTTTAATTTGCCGTAGAAGTAGACAAAGAAGAATCCGTAATGGGGCATATAATCCTTTGGTTTATCTCGCAGCTGAAAACCTGCTGTACTTCACAGGCTGGACGGAGAGTAAAAAGGACTCCAGCTCAGACCTGCAGCGGTGAACGACGTGAACGACTCGCGCAGTAAACCCCCAAAAAGCTGCTCTAAGTTGTACTCTGTGCAGTGATTTCTCCTCTCAATGCAAATGGAGGATGGAGGGATATTCTCCGGCCACTCAAAACACTGTACGCTCCACCTGCAGTGCATCGGAGCGCGCTCCAACTGTAATTGGCCATCGCATCGGTGACAGAGAGAGGCCCTCCATTTATCACCAACCCCCCGTCTCCATTCGTCTCTCTCGGCACCCTCGTCGCCAACTCCGACCAATCTCTCCCCTCACTTTCCAATTTCTCTCCTCCCTCCCTCTCCCTCTCCCTCTCCTGCACCTCTGTCCTCCTTCTCCTCCCTCTCCTCCCTCTCCTCCCTCCCTCTCTGCTCCTTTTCCTCATTAAAGTGGGACCCAGGCAGTAGCGGTCACTGCCTCTCATTTATTTTCATTTGAAACTGGTGCAGCTCCACTGATCCTCTGGGGCTGCAGGAGAGGGAGCAGGATGGTGTCATTCTGATAACAACTGACACACACACACACACACACACACACACACACACACACAC
>NW_024610691.1:0-1804 GCF_008729295.1 Plectropomus leopardus
GCCATGTTTGGGTGCCAAAACAGGCACAAGAAAACCAAAACTGGATAAGTGAGTTTTGAAGCAGCAGCTATAACCTGATGAGCCAATTTGTGAGAGCAGTAATGGGAAACCTTTTAAAAGTCTATTACGCAATACACTTAGAGCAGACGTCTAAGTCCCAAAACACATTCAAAACATTTATTTAACTACTTTTCCATCTAGGAGTGATGTTTTACCGACACCCGGAGGGAACCAGCCAAGTCCTCCAGAGAGGTCAGAGTTCAGAGGACGACACCACTCATGCACTCACCAGAGGAAACAGCAGCAGGAAGAGTGTTTGAATCCTGCGTCGCGCTCTCTACAGGCCACCATCGCAATCACTCATTTACACAATACCACCGGCATATTATCAATAGATCATGGGTGGAAGTACTCAGAAGTACCAGTGAAGTAATACTCTGTTTCAAGTAAAAGCACTGCATTCACAACTTTACTTGGGCAAAAGTACAAATGTATTAGCATCAACATGTACTTAGAGTGCCAAAAGTAAAAGTACTCATTGAGCTTAATAATGTATACAATTGATTGGATTTTAATTATTGATGTAATAGTGATTTCTTTCAAAAACATGGCAGAAGGCAATGAGCAATGAAAGAAGAAATGACCCAAAATTTAGCAAGAAATTAGTAAAAAGAACAGAAAATTTCCTGAAAATTCAAAATTATAATAATAATTTGGGTTTTTTTTTTAAAGAAAAAATAAGACAAAGAAATGACCTGGGAAAAGTGCCTAAAAAGTCTACTAATTCTGTAAAATAATGTTAAATATGTAATTCTTCTAAATGTCCTCATTTCTTGCAAAATGTGGGAATTTTCTTGTCAAGTTGTTTGTTGCCTTTTTTCCCATTTTTGAATGAAATTATACCAATTTGCTTGAGGTTCAAAAGGTTTAAATACTTGTGGGTTACCACATATTTCTATGAAAAAAATTTCAAAACTTTTCCGTGACTTCTAAGGACCAATAACAAAAATTTCCATGAACATATTCAACCCATAGCTTCCCAGAGTAGAGGAGAGACAGCCAACAGTTTGGTTGGACCGTTGGTTTATGTGTTTTGGGGAGAAAAAAAAAAAATCGAACAACTAAACGAAGCCAATTTAAACCAAAGTACAGCTGGTGCTGTCAGTGACGAACACGCTGTGCTGCACGTCACTTCCCAATCTCAAAACTGCGGTACAAGTGAAACTGGCGGGACATTATTTGGAAACTCTGGGATCCGTGACGTTACATGTTTAATCACACAGTAACATCATTATTTTTCTGGCCCTACTTGCCTGATATTATTCAAATATGTTCGATTTAACTCTGTTCAAACCTAATTCCAGCTAGCTGCTATTCAAGACTTAACGTAGGGAGAAGATGAAAAAACGTACGTGATGGGAAACACTGACACATAGCTACGCAGGACAGAGCTACGTCACATCGGCAGCTACAAAAAATAAACTTGAATTTTTGTTACTTTATGTGCAAGGTTATCCACAAAAGATTATGTAATAACCATGTGATTACAAACAACAAAATTCCCAAAACCATTGAGGATTTCAGTTATTCCATGACTTTTCCAGGGTTTCCAGGACTGTGGAAACTCTGTCGTAAGTAAATCTTTAACACTTTGAGACCTGGAGAGACATCACTTTTTTGTGCTGCTTTCAGATGTCAAAACTGCTGGACTCTGAGCAATTCAGCGCAATTTCTTCCAAAAATCATGAGACATAATGCTTAATATTTTTATGTTATTGTATTCTACTTTGTCTTTTTACTCTCA
>NW_024610692.1:0-1098 GCF_008729295.1 Plectropomus leopardus
TATGTGTGTGTGTGTGTGTGTGTGTGTGTGTCTGTAAATCTTTATTTAACAACACTACACAATATCAGTAAATAAAATGATATAAAATCTTTTTTTTAAGTCATAAATTATAATCAAGCGAAATAAAACATTGAGTCAATAAAGAAACAAGTTAAAAACAATCAGAGTTAGAATCAGTCAGAAATTTAACTAGGTTTTTAAACTGACTCATTGGAACCAGAGTATCAAGCTTCAGCTTGCATTGCGGTTCATCCCATGTGTATGGTGCAGAGAATCTAAAAGCACACTTTCACAAATCAGTATTAGCCTTGGAACCTAAAGCAATAGTAAGTCTTGTGAATGTGTGTTATGTGTTTCAGCTCTCAAGACGATAAGGGATGTCAAATAAGACGGCAACTTTTCAAGCAACCCTTTAGAAATAAACAAAAACAAATGCTGGTCTCTTCTCTGGGAAAGAGATGGCCAACCCACTTTTTGGTAAAGACAACAGTGATGGGTTCCTTAGCTGACAGGGTTTAGGGTGCAGGGGTGGGTTTAGAGTGGAAGCTGCATGCATGTCTATAAATGAAATCACCATAATCTAGGACTGAAAGAAAGACTGCTTCTTCAGTTTTCTTTCTACAGGATAAGGGGATAAAATAATTATTTCTGTATAAAAAAAACAAGTTTAATTTTTATTTCTTTGTTAGTGTGTCAATATGAGTTTTGAAGGTGGATTTTTCATCAATCCAAATGCCTAAATATTTATAATGTGGGACTTTTTCAATAATTGTGCCACTTTAAGTGCAGATCTGGAGAGTGTTGTTAATGTTTTTGGCTCTAGAGAACAGCATATATTTTGTTTTATCAGCATTTGATACAAGATGAAGATTTATCAATGCAGCTTGCAAAGCACTGAAGGCAAGCTGCATGTTTCAGTGGCTGATTCTGCAGAGTCCGCCCAACAGTATTGAAACGGGGTGTGTATGAACCCAGATGCAGTACGCCAACACTTAAAGTCAGTTGGTAATATCCTTTATTAGAACCAACACAATTAAAGATCAGCTCACAGATAGTCAGTTCGGTCTTCGGGTGGTTTACCCAAACAATGTCTCTGGG
>NW_024610693.1:0-1658 GCF_008729295.1 Plectropomus leopardus
AGTCGCCATTACTTACAAAGAGCAAGGCAGTTCACTTGTCATATTTAAGTTAACAACTTCACAAAAATAAGCAAATACAACAAATGTTTGAGTAAACTTAACAATTTGATATAAAATATACATGAAATAAAAATAATAGTTACATTTACTTCACATATCAAGGCAATCGGTTTCCTACATTTTAGTCCAGACTTAGTACGTCAAACAACTGCGGCATCTTATTTTGAAGGGGTTTTTTTCCTGCCAACTGGATGTGATGTCAAATGTGCGCCAGCAGAGGGCGCCGTGTTGTAGTAAAGTCAACTTATATGGACTACACTAATGCGGTGTGCTAGTCGGAAGTACAGTTTATTTCCACCGTGCTTGTCTGGCTTCGGACACATATGGACATACGTGTGGCGTACAATGGGTAAGACTGACATTTATTTGAATTCGTCAAATAGTACAGTGGTTTTTCTAGTCGGAGCAACACGAGCTAACGTGTGTGTGGTGTTCCGGCGGGTCGCCCCACAGTGACGTTGAAGCAGAGAGGACATTTAGCCGGTGAATAAAAACTGTGACTGTCGTCTTCAAATGTTTGCTTTAACTGTGAGAGAGGAGGCTCTGTGTGGTAACTGCTGACATCAGAGTTTTAAAGGCAGTTAATTCAGAGGTGCAAGCTGTTTTGTCCTTTATCTAAGTCGCTGTATGCCACTCATCAATATACAGTGCAGACTCAGATAGGCTCAAAAAAGCAGTATAGAGTTTTATGAGCATGATAATATACAAAGGATGTGTTAATTGCCCTGCTGTTACATTTGATTTCACTGCTACTGCTTTGAACTGGGATTTCTCTGGTTTTGTTCTGTCATCTAAATCTGTAGAGCAGTGATATCACCTCCTCTATGACCCTTATCAACAGTCATGGTTTTTTTTTTCTTAGCTGTAAAACAGAAATGGTATTCCTGTTTTGACACTGAGTCATAGCAGCAGTCACAGTCACACTGTGTAAAATGAAATTAGGCAACACCGTATCTATAAACTCTTAAAATTTTTATTTGTTTGACCAAAGCTGTATTGTGTCTGTATCTGAGATGTTACTAATCTACTCTGTTGATATGTGTTTGTCTTTATCCATCATAGATGCCTACATTTAGACTAGCAGTCGACAGATTATCAGCCTGTCTGATAATCTGGGGCCAATATTTGGCATTTTGCCTATGTTGTATCAGTATTTTAATGTTTGCCGATTAAATTGATTAATTAAAAAGCATAAAGAAAGTGTCAGCATGGGAGGAACTTTTATTTTGTAAAACCTCAGGGAGCTCATTTTTATTGTAACTAGCTGTGTAAATAGCTGTGGCATACACACTGTATATTATGGGTAGTTTCCATACATATCACATAACACAGGGTTCCCACAGTCATGGAAAACCTGGAAAACTCATGGAATTTCACATTCATATTTTCCATTGTTGGAAAAGTTTATGAAATAAGTAAAAATCATTGAAAGTTCTGGAAAGGTCATTGAATGATCAAACCTTGGAAAAATAGGAAGAAGGAACTAAACAACTGAGTAAAAAGCACAAGAAAATTACATGAAAATTGGCACACACAAAAGAACCCCCCAAAAAACAAGACACTTATTTCCACCCTGGTGGAAATAAGTATAAATATAT
>NW_024610694.1:0-3760 GCF_008729295.1 Plectropomus leopardus
TACATGTTCTGTACTTGGTACCCAGGGCTTTTTTCTCAGTGTTGTACTTGTAATGATTTTGTCATTTCCAGCATTCACATGCATCGGACAGTAAGAAGATGTCTGCACAAGTATGCAGTTCTGCTGATAAACAGGATATTAGGCGCTCTACTGAGAATACATGATCTCAAAATGAGCTACAGTGTGTGTATCCAAGGTAAAAACACAGACATGTCCCCTAATCAACACAGCCCACGCACCAGGGCATATCTTTAGAGAGGGAGCGTGTTATTTAGATGAGGACAGAAGCACAGTTTCAACAGGTGCATTCTAGGTTACCAGAAGACGGCGCACAATTTAATATGCGCGGCGCAAATACTGATTAAAAAACGGCTGAGCATGACAAACAATCAACATTACATAAAGACGCCCGCTGCGCTTAAATACGCAAAAAGCAACACATGGACCAGCAGCGCTGAGTAAATGCGCAGGTATGGGCACATATAAACAGCAACACTGCATAAAGTGGCACAATTCAGCAGCAGCATGGCCCAAACCATTGTGTAAAGGTACATAAATGCACACCAAAAAAAACACCACAGCAGCAGCTTTGTTTACAATGGCTAACCAGCTGCCCACAGGCACACAAATACACACACAACACAGAGAAACAACACTATAATGTACAGCAAGGAACAGCAGACACCAGATATAGGTAAAAACAGACTCACCCAGGCTGTGCGGCTCCACTCCTTGTTGATGCTAATAAAGCTGAAGACGCCGTTTTTTCAGGGAAGGGAATCTCCTTAACACACAGTCCTTGCAGTTATCCTTGTATGTAAGGCTCAAGTCATTTTCGAGTCGAATTAGTTGAGCTTTGCGTGACTAAAGCATACTCCTTAGGTGTGCTGATAACGTTTTTCAAAGCTAATAATGAGCTAGCACCTGCAACTTTTCGGCTAGCTGCAGCAGGTGCAGGCTCATTAGCAGCTGCAGCTCGCTCACCTGATACGTCCTTGATTCAAAACCAGTTTCCTGTATCCATTTTTAATTTAAAACACAATACTGCCACTGTAAAGTTTCTTTTTAGTTCACATACCTGCTCAAATCTCTAGCCCACCAGTTTGAAAACTTGCACGTCATCCGGGCGGCCAGATACGTCATATGGGCGGGGCCCAGTCTGACCCGCCCCTTAATGCCAAGACCTGAATCAACATTGTGGCTCACTGATGTTTTTTAATAGTCCGTATTTGATGTTACAGAGAAGTTAACATTCAAAAACCGAATTAATCCAACATTGTGTGAGTTTTTCTTGTCCTATTAGTGGTTATTTGTCTTTTTTTCTGAATACTTGAAAATGAAAATGTATTTGATATGAATGATAGCATTTAAGATTTAGGATGGACTATGTACATATATGTAAACATGTTTTCACCCTTGATGATTAACTACTACAGTGCAGTTTTATTATGTGCGTCTTTAATCCCTTGAAACCTGGAGCCACATCAATTTTCTTGTGCTGCATTCAGTCACCTTTCAGTGTTTAAAACTTTGATCTCTAAGCAAATTGGTACAGTTTCTATCCAAAACATGCAGGAAAGGCCACTGAGTAATTACGTGAGAAATGTTGCAAGAAACTTGAGGATTTAGAAAAATATTTTTAAAAAGCTAGGAAAACACTTTTGGTGGGGGAAAAAAAGAAAAACAGCAAGGGAAAAACAACTAAATTTATAGGTTGATTATCATAATTACATATTTAGCATTATAATACAAAGATATTATTAATTTTTTGTTATTTTAATTATTTTTGTTTTTCCTTTTTTAACGTGTCCTTTTCACTTATTTCTTGCTTATTTTTGGGTCACTTTTTTAGTTTCTCATTGCGTTCTACCTGTGTTTTTGAAAGAAAAACGGGCCAATTTGGGTTAATCATATATAATTACTGAATAAAGACATACGCACGCTGGCAGTGATAAATAAATAAATTAATGAATTAAAAAAGGCAGAGGCTGGCATAAGAAGCACAAGACTGGAAAGATGAGGCAAAAGGCGACATAGACAGCAGACATACAGCTGGCAGAGGAGGTACACAGACCAAATAGAGGTAGCTTTATAAAAATGGTTGTTTTGGTTTCAGCTTGGGTGAACAATGATCAGGAAGTGAGCTCAGATTACCTTTGGCCATCTTTCAGTATGAATTCCTTTAAAGACGCACACACTCACAGCCACACCAATTACCAACATGTTATGTGGGTCAGCGGCTGAAGGTGCAAATACCACAGAATGGGCCTGAATGTCATGTGATTCCCATCCTGTGGTTTTCAGTGCAACAAATAAGATATCAACAGTTGATTCTATTAAATGAATCAAGAGGAAACATTATTATTATCATTGTCACGTCTGTCAGGCCTTGTTTTGGTGATGCATGCGGTTAAGTATACACGCACTTCCTGCCCTCAACTGACAAAATACGTCTCACAAAACCATAAATTAGATCAAATGAAAACATAAGCAGTAATATTTGACAGAAACATAGCGTTGACATGGAGTTAAAGTAAGATAAGTTTGTGTTTTAAAATAAAAATTAAAATCCAGTTGATCGTTGTAAAATTTATTGAATATTCTACATTAGCAAATCATGCATGCTCGAATACCACATAGGCAAATAAAACTTTCTTTGTTGTCAAAGCAAACACCTGACATCATAGAGAAACCAGTATGAAGTTTGATGCTACAGCACAAACATGTGTATGTAAATGCTTCAGTATAAGTATACATCATATACACAAGAAAAAGAATATAACAGAAAAAAGGAAGAGAAAAAAAAACAATCCAGAAGGAATGTATGATCACAATGTATGAAAACATATTACTCATTAGATTTCTAAAAGTGATAATTACAATTAACATTTAAATTGATTTAAAATTAGCATCACCAACACACTTAATTTCAGCATTATCATTTTGATGTTGACAATTTTTTATCTTCATGCCTATCAGGTCTCATCATAGATATACGGACTGAATAATACTTGTAATGTGAGAACTCTACAGTCAGACATGCAAACCACCCACACATTCACCACCAGCCCCCCGGTGTTAAGTTTGTGGTTTGTGCCCACATGTACTCGCTCGCAACTGTTTCACAGAATATCCGCCCCAGATTTTCACCTGCACCTGTTAAGTAGCTACAAAGGTCAAAAACATACTAATCATGCTTCATGGTAAATTCAAACAATAATAAATATAAATTCATAAATTGAGCGCTTATACCTGTTATGTTGCTTTCACCCTCCTGTACCAGATACTAATTAATCATTTTCATTAATCATTCTTCCTGGTATGTTCATTATTGCTTTAACACTCACCTTTGATTGTTTCCTGCATTTTATGTGAAATTATTAGAGTATAAAACCCTCCAAACCCAAGGAAATAACATTAAAATAGCATTTACTCTATCGCCTAAATGTACAGCAGTCAAAAAAAGAAAAGAAAACACACAAACATTTCAATAGAAATGTTGATAAACAACAATTAATATTAAGAATTATGTGAATTTGATACATTTACAATAATGAATACACTTTTGAAAAAATGATGACCCAGTGTTTAGCTGTAAACATGTATTTTATATATTTTTTAAAGTATTTTCTTGTAGCTTTTAATAATGTCTTATATTAATATTTTTTGGGTCAATTCCTGATAAGCTGCTGGTCACCCTCATCTTATGTTTTTGAAAGGGCCTCGTCTATTTTTAATCCAAAATTCAATCTTTCAGCCA
>NW_024610695.1:0-2378 GCF_008729295.1 Plectropomus leopardus
GAGAGACTGCTGTGAAACAAGTTGTCATGTAATCCCCAGAGGCAATTGTGCAAATCAATTAGAAATCAACTGTCAGATGCAGATTGTTTTTAGAAGTGTGACAACATTACAAAAAAAAAACCCTACAGAGAAATTAAACATTTCTGTGTTTTTTCAAGTTACCGCTTGTAAGATTTCAGAATTAAACTTTTCTTTGAGCGAGACTTGATCACAAACAAACAGACCAGCAAAAGGTACAGAAAAAAGTTTAATTTCTCTATAGGGTCCTCTCCATAATAACAAGAACTTTTAATGGACATACACTGACAAAGCATAATTGGCCATGGGGATTACATTGCAGCCTGTTAAACTGCCGTAGCTGCAGTGGTCTCTCTCAAAAATTGCTACCTCCATTACTCACTTAGACACAGAATCATGGAAAACCAGGGTCCAGGTTGAAAAATATCACCGTTTTCCCTCACCTGTGCTGTGTATTGATAAATCCATGGTGCTGTCCATGGTGCTGAAGTAGCAGACAGATTTGTAATGTCTTTTTTGCCCTTCTATCACTCTCAACTTGGATCCATAAAATTCTAAACCATACAGCAGGAAAGTGAGAGAGGCACGTCCTGAAAAATATTGCGTTATAACTAATGAGAATATAATGCCAAAATGTCTCTTGAAAATTGTTGAGTATGATATGGAAAAAATAGACAAAGATGGATCAAAATTGAAAGATGTTGGCTCCTTTCCACAGTATACTTGTTGCATCAGTGTTTTTATATTTTTCTGCTAATTTAATTGCATTTTGTTCACGCCTCTCTGAAATTGTATTTATTCCCGTCATTTCCTACCCATAATTTCTCTATAACCAAATGTGCCTTTAAGAGTCCAGGATATAACATGTCAGTAATAGCGGAAAATTATTTCAGCGGTGATTACAGAATAGGGTCAAACAGCACTTCATCCCTACAGTTTTTTTTAATTCACTTAACATGTCAGTGGTAGCTGCATGATCAGTGACAGCAGATATGTGCCATAACCTTTTTCACCTCTGTGAAGAGTTTGAATCGTGCTGAATGACCACAGTGTGAGATTAATGTCAGACTTTGAAGTCACTAAGAGGTAAACTACAACAAAGAACTCAGCTGCATCAAAGCAAGTTTATTGATTAGAAAAATTGAAAATCCTGGACTTGAATGTGCTTTTAAAATTTGACAGAGGGCTTTCTATCAGCTTTGAATCTGGAATTGTGTCCAGTTTGATAAGTTGTTTTAATTTATGGTAATCACATTTGCTTTGTGTGGCTTTTACCATGATACACATACAGTAGTCTTATTGTAACACTCATGCTATTATTGTAGAGAAAAGCTGTGTAGTTGTGCACATACATACAGTTTATTCAGTAAACTGTACAGTATTATAGTATTAAAACAGTACAATATTTTGTATAGATTTCCAAAAAGCTTTGCACAGACATTGAAATACACTGTATTTGTAGCATGTCAGTCATTGCTATGATAGTATAACACAACACAGGCGGCCTGTATGCCTGATGGACTGTGCTGTTATTTTGAATGTACTGCAAATAGACTCTATATTATATACCATGCGTCACCCACAGTATAAATGCATCCCTCTCATTAGAGGTTAGTTAATATTAAAGTAATTTAGTAATTATTCCATTTTCAAAAACTATTTCACTCTCATGTCCTTACAGCTTTGTGGGTTTAGGGAAAGTTTTTCATTGTTAATAATACTCTATGTATATAGATAAAGCACAGTTCTTTTACTTTAGAAAAACAATAAGAGACATTATTCTAAGAAGCAACACTGTGACCAAGACTTCATTTTCTTTTCTATCTCTGTGCTCACTGTTTAAATCTGCTGTTGCTGCTGTATATTAGCTTTGTCTGCTGTCAGCCGAACAGCAGACGCATTGATCAAAACATCCTGTGTGTGAAGCGCTTGATATTAAAGCAAGTCAAACAAATCCACATCGATTCTCTTATCTTGCAGTGACAAGCTCAACTTGTTTGAATTTTTTGCAGTGTGTGTGTTTGTGATACTCTGTTGCAAGGAATGTCATTACTTTTGAATATTGAATTTCAAAATAAATCAAGTTCCCTTACACTGACTATTTAAATCACAGTTTAAATGATAAAAAGCAGTTTTAGTTTGTAGATAATTTTCTGCAGTTCTCTGCAGGTGTAGTTTCTCTGCTGCCAACAGCTCCCTCCAGAGGATATAAATGTTATTACTATAATACATGTCTGGTTAGAAAAATAAATCCTACAATTTCAATGAGTTGCAATCTGCAAGAATTTATTAGATTTAGAAAATTATTTTGAAAAAGTCAGTTGTAAATGTATGATTATTATAATTATATATTTGAGATT
>NW_024610697.1:0-1786 GCF_008729295.1 Plectropomus leopardus
ATACACATACAGGAGGAAGGAAATGGGCATCAAAAAGTGTAAGAAAATTAGAAATAAAACAAAACAAACAAACAGCAGAGCAAACAAGATTGGGAAAAGATTTGGGAAAAATTCTAATAATTATGTTACATAACTTTACATTTGAATTATTTTCCTATACATTCTTCCATATTTTTAATAAATAATTTTCTATATCTACTCATTTCTTGCACCAGTACCATTTATTACCCCATGTTTTAGTGAAAATTACTTTAATAATTTCTAAACCTTAATTCAGTAACGGCTGAATTTACTCCTGCTTACTGCAAAGAAATTGATGGAGGATATAGTATCATAGATGTGCACATAGAGAGAAGATACCTGAGAGGAAAATATAAGTTCAGAGTTAAAAAAATCTGTCCTGTATTTTCCTGTTCCTGTCAGATCGCACGGAGATCGTGACGAAGCCGCAGCACGTGCGTGTGCTCAGAGGAAGCAGCGCTCTGCTGGACTGCAGCTTCTACACAGACCCGCAGCTGCTGCACTACCGCGTCATCTGGAGCAAAGACGGAGAGGAGCTGCAGGAATCGCCTCAAAATGACAAGTACGCACACACTCAGATGCTTCAGTGTCACGTTTTATCATGTTAAAGAGAATAAAACTGTTCCCACCATGACAACACCATTTTTTTATTCAATAAGAATCCTATTATAGTTTATTATATAGTACACCAAATTATTCAGTTTTTATAAAAGAACAAAATATAATTTTTTCTTGTCATGTCACAATACTCGTTTTTTTTTTTTTTATAAAGATAAGATACACATTAGTCATTCTAACAATATAAAGACTTATCTCATCAAAACAATATATTTTCTTTTTTAAACTGAAAAATATATTTTAAAAAGTAAATAAAACGATAAAAAGTGATTTATTTCTTATTTTATCTTTCCCGGAGGTTGGTATGACAAAAATTGTTCAAGGTCTAACATACCCACATATGTGGGGAGTCCTTGTACACGTGCCAATTAACAATGCAACACTGACAACATGAATGCAACATGAAATAAAAACCACACAGATAATTTAAGGAAAAAACATGAAGAAAGGGGAAAAAAGTCTTTTTTTAAAGACATTTTGCTGTCCTAACGGTAATGTCATTTATTGTATACTAACAAGGGGAGGATACATGTCCGTGTATGGAGGAGAGTCCTGGGAGGAGAAATTAAAGAACAATTTAAGGACCTCTCCATCATTACTGTTTCCAACAGGCTGGATGGATAAGTGTGTCTGCAGAGCGACATCCTGTCCTCATCAAATAGTGTCCTTTACGTAGAGCATTTACTGCACAAGATAATAAGATTAAATATGAAACTGAACTCATACACTGAACAAATAAACTAAATATAAAGCTGCTTTCTAAACTAACTCCATCCGTCATCATATCATACTGCCACGAAAGATGGCTTCTGGCGCCACCAGAGGCTGAGATCGGACACTCCGGAGAGGACGGTACGCCAAATGAAAACTCATTTATTTCAACAAAGTGACTGCAGCTTTTTTGTTACTGCATTGAGCCAGAAACAGTTACGGCGTTACATAAAGAACTTTATTATTTACCCTTTCTGTTATTTCTTTATTCCGTCATCCAAACAAACACAGAGATGAATTCGCCTTGAAGTGTCTGAGGTAGTCTGTGGCAAAATAAATTCTTCGCTGTCAGCTGTAGTATCAAATTGCCACGATAGGTGCCATTCGGGTGCTTTCTAAACTAACTCCATCCGTCATCATATCATACTGCCACGAA
>NW_024610698.1:0-1056 GCF_008729295.1 Plectropomus leopardus
ATAAAGTCCTGAACAGGAAATAATGTCATATTTCACTTCTTGCATCCATCCATGCATTTTCTTCCACTTATCCTGGGCCGGGTCACAAGGGCAGAAATCTGAGCAACACACTCCAGACATACCTCTCCCCAGCAACTTTTTCCAGCTCTTCTAGGGGCCCCGAGGCGTTCCCAGACCGGATGAGATATGTATCCCTCCAGCGTGTTCTGGATCTGCCCCAGGGCAAACGAACTGCTGGACATGCTGGAACACCTCTGCCAGGAGGATCCTGTTCAGATGCCAGAACAACCTTAACTGGCCCCTTTCGAGGTGAAGCGACCCTACTTCAAGCTCCCTCCACATATCTGAGCTCCTCACTTTCTCTCCAAGGCTGAGCCCAGATACCCTCCGCAGAAAACTAATTTTGGCCGTCTGTTGTGATTTTGTTCTTTCAGTCACTATCCAGAGCTCAGGACCAGAGGTGAGGGTTGGGACATAGATGGACTGGTAAACTGAGAGCTTTGCCTTCTGGTTAAGCTCTCAATTTCTTCATCACAGTGGTCCGGCAGAGAGCCCACATCACTGCAGGCACCACGTTTCCTTTCTCAAACAGTTGTGGGTGGTCTTTGAGAGTGCTAACTTTGCAGACTTACATCTCACATCAAAAAAAAAGAAAAGCTGAGACACTCTCTGGGCCTGCATGGACCGGCAGAGGAAGCAGAGGGCTGCACACACTGATGACAATGTGACACAACTTCAGCTCTTATAAAATCACTGTTTTTCTTCAGATACCCTAACTAAATCCCTGATTCCAAAACGGTCCCAAATCCTTTACAACATATCTATAATTCAATAAAGTAAAACAAGATATCTAGTGTTCAAACTGATCAACTTTATTTTATTTATGTTATTTTTCATAAATATACACTTATTCTGAATTTGATGGACAATTTGTCAGCAGGTGAACTGGAAGAGGGATCCCTCCCCAGTCGCTCTTGAGGTTTCTGATGTTTTTTTTCCCTGTTGAAGGTTTTTTAGAGAATTCTTCCTCAGTCTCTGTGCGGGTCTAAGGACAGA
>NW_024610699.1:0-1610 GCF_008729295.1 Plectropomus leopardus
TTATTATTATTATTTCATCATTGCACTCTCATTATCTACACATTTAATGCCTACCAACTAAATTCCCTGTGGAGTAATAATAAAGTTTTATTTGATATTTTATATATTTACGAATATATAAACCGTCTCACCTAATTAAATAAATAAATAGCAAAATACAGTGTGCCACTGTATGAGTACTGATTTAAAACTTATGTAAGATTTTTTTTCCATTCACTTTAATTTCAGTCAGACTTTAAGGTTCACTATAATGAAATCAATTTCTTTATCAGAGCTGAAAAAAACTGCCAATGGTTGCTGTTTCCAGTAAAAGCCTAAAATAAACAGAGTGGGAGCTTTCGTGGTTGCAGGCTATGAAACATGCATGTTGTTTAGGTTCTGGTGCCAAATGATGTGGGTGCAAGTGAGCAAAGAGAACTTAATATTTTACAAATAGATCTAAACCCTTTAAATAACACGTTTTTTGGAATTTTTAGAACCGTTGTTTGCTCTCAATCCAAAAATGAAACATATCACGCCTTTTTTACAGCAGACATTGTGACAAATCACAGCAGGAGAAGCACAGGTGTAATTATTTACAATAACAAACGCTGCTCCCTGTTTATTTTTGCAGGCTCTGCTCTCCTGAAGGCTCGTTTGTACGACATCGTGGGACACATTGCTGTCGTTTATGTTATTAGTTCCACCTGTGCTTTTCCTGCTCGCACAAGTCAAGATGCCTGTTGTGAAGAAAGGTCTTTATGCCTCCAATTATTTCGTAAAAAAAAAAAAGGTCACGACCTTATTAGCTGCTGGGTCAGACTGTACATTCTTAAAACAGAACATATGCAGTTTACCATGACTACAGTGACACATTTACCACTCAAAGGTCCTAGTCATTTTGACGCGGCCTCGCATTTACTCTTGCATCCATGGCTACACACATGATATTGTGCTGAAATACCATGCAAACATAAAGAAAACGGGATACAGCTAAGGACGGGGGGCCCAGTATAACTATGAACGTTGCTCAGTGGCACATGAAGCCAAAAATGTTCAACTGCTGCGTTTATGATGTTCAGAACGGCAAGTGAATCAAAAACTCAGCTGAGATGAGCCAGCTCATTCTCATTCCGAAGTACTCAAATGCCCTTGTTTTTGCAGTGATTTTGGCATAAGATCCCAACGCCAACAGCCACCTTTCGTGGCTCTATGATACACCACTGGACAACATCAGCTGAGAATGAGAATGCAGCAGGAGAGAGCCGTTTGGTGTTACAATGGCTGCTGAATGGCCGGACGGCACCTGCAATGGCAGCACGATATGCAGACTCTCCAAATGTTATGGGACTGCACAGATCACATTCTGACACAAACAAGCCTGGAGATGTGACACTCAAATAAATGTATCCACTGATACACATACATCTCTTTGCCATGTAAGTCTATGGGAAAGAGTGTTTTTAGGCCATGTGGCGTCACATGAAGGACGTAAATCCACTGTTTGGCACTTTAAAATTTTCTTCATTGTGTTCAGATTAACCTCAGCCCTGCATGAAAAGATGCAGTTTTTCTGTTCAGTCTGAATCCCGGCTAAAGCTACATATTCAGGGCAAACATTCTGCTTCCTC
>NW_024610700.1:0-1022 GCF_008729295.1 Plectropomus leopardus
ATTAATTAATCCATACACTGTTGAGATTAGGATTAATATGAATTTAATCTCATCCTGTTGGTGACATCATGGCGTTTACCTGTTGATTTCAGCGATGTAGGCGTCGGTGACGAGGATGCGGTGGCGGTCTCGGTCGAGGCCTCCGGCGAGCCGCAGCGAATACATGTTGTGCTTGTCGATGACGTTGCGGACGGCGTTCTGCCACAGCAGTTGCTTCCTCCTCAGGCCGGGGGCGGGGCTTATGTTGGCGCTGAAGGTAATGTCACTGGTCTGTCGCGCCGCCTTGCAGTTGCCGTTTTCCAGCGTGCCGCCGTCGTCGCCGTCCATGGTTACGAGAGCGGTAAAGACCTCCTCCTCTGCGACCTGATTGGTGGAGGAAGTGTTGGACAATGACGACAGTGACAAAGGTGAATTTCTTTGGTGATTTTAATCATTTCAATTTAATCACTCACCATTTTTTAATTTTATCTCTGATAACTTTTTTAAAAGTTTTTTTTAATTAAAAAAAGGAAACTGAAAAAATATTTTTTTTAAATTCCTTGTTTTCTTTAAAAAACTGCAGTAAAATAAATAGAAAATTCAGTTTATTTAAAAAGTGATTTCCCATGACGAGCGCGCAGAGAAAATGAAGAAGTTAAAAAAATCAGCCCAAACGTGGTCACACGTCGACACGCATCAAAACGGCAGAAAGTAAACTCACCGTTATTTTACAGGAATGTTGTTTATCACACATCACATTTCCAGGATTTTTGTTAGTTCCAGGAATTTTCCAGGCCTGGAGGATGTGAGTGCGGGTGAATGGCGTGTCGCGGCTGGCCGCTGGGCTGCGGCGTGGGTCAGGAGCAGGTTTCAGGGTTAATCCAATCAGGCTGCAGCAGAGTTACCTGACCGACACCGGAGCTCGGCAGGAAGTCCTTTAATTAACCAGCAGATTGAGTTCAACCTCCTCCTCTTCCTCCGTATGTAAACAATGACATCACTATCACCACTATACATCACTATTTTTGAATTGAATTTTTTTT
>NW_024610701.1:0-3264 GCF_008729295.1 Plectropomus leopardus
AACTAGTATGTAAGTTTGATATACATATAAAACTTACATACTAGTTTCAAATATTCATTGTGGGATAAGGCACAGATTTATATTTTACATACTTCATACTCAGCACATTATATACAGTATAATCATATATTAGTGCTAATTGTCTATCATTGTATTTCTTACATTTATATGTTTACACATTTACATACACAGCATATTTACATAATTAATTTTAAAATGTTGAAAAAAAGTCATACTATAGTGTGTCACAAAACGCCATACTATAGCATGTGGAAAAAATGGTCGAAAAATGAATTGCTCCAAATGTTAAAAAAAATTGTATATAGTATAGCATAGTATAGCACTTTGAAGAACATTATAGTATACAATGTGGAATAAAGGGTCCACAAAGGGAACACTCAAAGTGCTGAAAGATCAGGACAGCCTCTAGCTCATCAGGTCCAGTGTGCACCCCACATGCCTAAGACGCTGCAGTGGCCCAGGTTCGAGTCCGGCTTGCATGCTTTGCTGCATGTCATATCCCCTTCTCTCCCCCTACTTACCTATCTCTCTGTTTAACTGCCTTATAAATAAAAGGGAAATGCCCCCAAAAAATATCTTTAAAAAAAGGAAAAGAAAAAGTTGAAAAAAAGTTATAGTTTGGTATGTGAGCAAACGGCATACTATAGCATGTAGGAAAAAATGGCTGAAAAAGACTTTGTTCCAGATGTCAATAAAACTTATCGTATGACATTTAGAAGAATATTATATGTAGAACGCCAAAAGAATGGTCCAAAAAGTCAATATTTAAAATGTTGAAAAAAGTCATACTATAGTATGTCGAAAAAATGGTCGAAAGATTCATTATTCCAAATGTCAAAAAAAGTCAGAATAGCATTTTGAAGAAGTATTTGGTGTAGAATTTCAAAAGAACAGCCCAAAAAGTTAACATTTAAAATGCTGAAAAATGTCATATGTTAAAAACAGTCAAAAAAAGACATTGTTCCAGATGTTGATTGAACTTATGGTACAGCATTTTGAAGAAGTTTATAGTGTAGAATTTCAAAAGACCGGTCCAAAGAGTCAACATTTAAATATTAGAATATTTACATACTTTGCTAATTGCTTACTCTAACTGTATTTCTATTTAATATTTTTATATACTTGTGCTGGTACTTATTTCTACTCACAATAACTCTCCATGCTAGCATCAGAGCCACTGTAAAGAACTGCAATGAACTGCAACGATTACTTACGATTTTCCGATTAACTATTTTTATTAATGGATTTGCAATCAGCAACACAGCACAGATTGGAATTGTGACTTGACAGAGGTTTCTGTAAATGTATGATGTCTATAATGTGATCATGTTTCCTATAGTGTTTGTCAGAGGGGCATCTGGACGTTTATTGTGTCGTCTTTCTGATGAGCGCTGGAGGGCGACCTTACAGATGTTTTTAATATGTTTTTTTTATTGGTTTCATGCTTTTCTTTTGATTGCTGAGAGCTTGAGAATACAAGACAAATATCTGTGAAAAGGGACAATAAAGTATCATCTCATCTTATTTCATCTCACCAAAAAAAGGGGGGGGGGGGTTCTTCTTTGATCACAGTGGTATATTTAGGTGAAATTTTTAGCTCATGCAGAATATTTCTAACAGCCACAAATGCATTTTGAAAGTATTCAGTGGCCTGTACAAGTGTTGCCGCGCAGCAGGATACAACAGTGTCATCAGCATAAAAATGGAAAGTAGCATTTGACACATTTTGACCTAGATTATTCACATTAATAGTAAATAAAAGTGGACTTAATACAGAGCCCTGCAGCACACCCTTGTGGACAGATACAATAACAGAGCATAGATCATCATAACTAATGCACTGAGACTGATTACTAAGATAGTTTGGAAACTAAGCAATTGCTTCCTCTGAGAGCCCTAAGCTCAGAAATCTAAGCGTTAAAACATCATGGTCAACTTTGTCGAACACCTGGATAAATCAGTCAATAGTGCTTTGCAATGTTGCACCTTATCAAGTGCTACAGAAATGTGATTTACTGCCATCTGTGCAGCTATGATAGTGCTGTGCTTTTTTTCTAAAACCTGAATTATTTGTTAATAAAATATCATTGGTGTATAAAAAGTCTTTTAGTTGATTACTCACAAGAGATTCAAAAACTTGAACTAGTACTGACAAATTAGATATTGGCCGATAGCTGTTTAAAATACTTGGTTCGCCTCCTTTTTAATAAGGGAAAAACAAAAGCAGATTTCCATATCCTTGGAATTAGTTAGAAAAGATCTGCAAGAGGCTCTACAAAAATACAAAATAAGCTGCCAGTTTCGAGGAGGAGGAATCTATGTTGTGTCTTTTTTTATGTCTTGCAGTATTTTTATCTTCATTTATAAGTATTATTATCCTACCTTGTTCCTGATGTGTACATCAGCTCCTGACTTGACCAGCAGTTTGACACAGTTAGAGAAACCATGCCAGGACACCTCATGCAGCGCAGTGTTGCCGTCCTCAAACAGACAATGGACACAGTATTCCTGTTACAAACTAATCATTTCATCAACCACACAATCTGAGAAGAGTGAATGTTGCTGTAGGTGTGTGGAAGACATATGCAGCGTGTCCATCACTCACTCTGTCCTGCAGGTCCACAGCACAGCCTCCCTTGATCAGAGCAGCCATGGTGTCGCTGTTCCCCACCATGGCGGCTCTGTGCAGGGCCGTCTGATGACCCGGGCCCTGGCATGGTGATGATGGCAATGGCACCGGCGCCTGTTCACCCATCACTATGCTGTTCCCACCCACTTTCAGAAGAACAATGTTATTCCTGCAGTCCTCAGGCATGATGGGTCTCGCACTTCCTGTTTGGACAAAATAATAATGTTTGACCTCAAAGAACCTCTCCTGTGTTTTAAGTGTTTGTGTGTGCATGCATGCGCGCGTGTGTGTATTTTTGTTGACTGTATAGTTACATGGGCATGTGTTAAGCTGAATTAAATACAGCCAACAATATTTAATACACATTAACCTTTTGAAGCCTGAGGAAACTGCTCATATGCTCATTCACTTCTCCCCATGTTTTTAAAAGAAATCAAGTCAAGCAAATTACTTAAAAATAGCACATCACTGATAAGAGTATCTGAAAAATAGCATAATGATAATAATAATAATAATAATAAAGTCACAAATAAACAAGGAAACAACTTTAAAAAGTGCTTAAAAAGAATAGTAATTCAGTAACATATTTTTATATATGTAATTCTGATAATTAT
>NW_024610702.1:0-3738 GCF_008729295.1 Plectropomus leopardus
AATGCCTACTAAAATATGTATAAATTGCTAATGTTATTGATAAATCAACATGTTTCTATTTTAATTAAAATTAAAACAAATGTATATATTTCGATGTAAGTTCCAGTTAATTAAATTAAATATGTATTCAAATTGAGTCGATTTTATCATTCGGTTTTACATAATTATGCAGGGGGAATGAGTAATGAGTGCTAAGTGTGCAGACGACAAATGGGCAGGTAAAGGAAAAAAAAATAGTGACAGAGTGACTTTAGTTTGAATTCAGTTATTTTAATAAATCATGAAATTATACAAAATTGCTCTTATAAAAATGTTTAAAAATGAATAAAGAAAATTGACTAGGATTTCTTTTTGAAAGTCAACACAATGCAAATAAATGGTTTCTTATATATATTAAACATTTTTATTTGATAATTATGTCTCCAAACTCAGAAATCATAGCATGGATTTTTAAGTGTGTGAAGTGTCATTCTGACATGAGTGTGTGTTACAGTTGTTTGCTGTGCTGGTCTTCCTGCGAGACCACAACTACTGCAGAGTGTCTGCATGCTGGTCTGAGAGACCCAGGAGGCCTACCATCCACTGACCGTGTCTGTGCTGCAGTGGCAACCAGGTATGACATGTGATTCTCATATTTTGGATAGAAAAAAATGTTTATGTCCTACATTATTCTCAGTGTAATCCTGATTAGCTGCACGTGGCAGACTGTATTGTGAATATTGAACATTTTATCTGTTGTACACAAATATTGCTTACTGGATGCATTCACATTACAGTGACTTTCTGTAAAAAAATCATTTTAACATTTTACAGCTTTACTTGGTGACAACTTTAGTTTTAAATTTCTCATTCACCTTAATTTTTATTGTCCTATAACTTAAAGGTCCCATATTTTATAAAGTCAGATCCATGTAGTTAGGTGTATCATAAAGCAGGCATAGGTGATGTAACAAATACTGTCAAAGTATCAAAACGCTTAACCCAGAGAGAAATGCACACAGTCTGTATTCAGAAACTGTGACTTTAAAATGAGCTGTCAGGATGTCTGTGAAGTTGTGATGTCACACCTCTACTGTAGGCCGAATCACTGTGACGTCACGCTAACATTTCAGAGTCGAAAGCTGGTCATTGTTTTGTATTGCTGATATAAGTAAAACCAGCAAACTTGTTTGTTTCTGTTATCATTTTCACTGTAATGTTTAAAGATTTATGATTAAACACAGTGGTCTGACCTGTCTGACATTTCTGCTGTGATTTTTTTTTCACATTTTTAATAAACAAAATCAAGTGGAGCAACCCACAATGCATTGCTAACTACAATACCAAACTGTTTTACACAAATACAGTATTCTACTGTTGTAGATTGGCTGTAAATTAAAAGCAATTGCTTGCAGGCACTAAAATGTTTCAGACAGAGGGTAAATACAGATATGTCCAGGCAGACAGTATACAAATAACAATTAACAATAAGGCATGTAAACTTGTTATAAAATTTATCTTGCGGGCAGTTGTGAAATGACATAACTATTGAGTATTTGCCTTGTAATACCAGTTTCACACTGGCTGCATAAGTAGTGTGTGACAGCAACCGCCGAACTGCAGCTTGTTTCTCGCTCATGGTGTTCACACTCACAGCATTGTGGCTGTGACACTTCTGTATTGCTGCCTGCTGCTATAAGTTCTGTATTTCCACATTTATAAGCACAAATTCAACTCATTTATAAAGTCATGCAGCTCCTGCTTTGTCAGCAGCACGATTCTGCAAATATTTCAAAATAAAATGCTTTGAGTCAAGAACTGAAGGGATTCTGTCAACAGAGAGGACTTTTATTTTGATAAAGATCAAGAAAGTTTGAGTAAAAGAGTATTTCCTTATCTCTGTGGCAGAGAGAGACTTTTAAACTGAAGTAAAAGGTGGCATAGAGTCAATATAATGAATACAATCAATTAGGCATGTGCAAAAAATTGATGAGCCATTGTTTGTCTAGATGTACCATGACTGACAGGCAGCTGAGATGCGACTGACAAGCGGTGGCTGCATGAGCAGCACTCAAAAAAACCAACAGGTTCAGTGATACTCACACACTGCTTCCCTGTCCAGTGTGAACTCGGCATAAGAGTATAAAAATATGTTGTTAAATAACATGTTGACTGGAGTCTGAAATCCTCTCGTGTGTTTTTTAACTTCCCCAGGTGCGGACTTCTGAGCTGGAGCACCAGCCCTTTGCTTCTGCTGGCCCCCCTCCCCAGAAGAGGAAGCGAACCTTTGTGGCTCGTCCTTCCGAGTCTTCTGAGACTCCTGAGGTGGTCAGTTCATTTCCCACTCCTGTGCCCTCCACCTCAGCTGGTGACTTTGCCTCTCTTTTGAATTTGGTCCCTAGGCCCTCTGCCACCATCTTGCCTGAGGACCTGCCGGTGTGCTCCAATGTGGCCCCTAGCCCCCAGCCCTCCACTGCTGCGCCGCCTGACGACGTCCCTCTGATGATCCACAGCCAGTCCGTTGAGGAGTACCAGAGGATCTACCACAAAGTCGTGGATGGCATGCTGAGGTATGCTGTCAAAATCATGACTTTTAACTGATCTGCTTAAATAATTATTATATTATTTTTTTAATCACATGTATTGTTATGACTTAATTTGTGTTTCCTCTGCTCGTCTCAGGTTCAAGAATGGCTGTCTGCGCCCGAACAGTCTGGCGTTGAGTCGATGTATCAAGCAGCGGCTGTGGGAATGTCTGGAGCGTCCAACCTTCACCAAATCGGTCAATGAGGACGGACTGGTTCGTGTGGATGTGTCGTTCGGGGCTGGTGACCACCGACCCCCGTATGACATTGACATTTCAGGTGAACCAGAGCCCCGGACACTGCCTCAGAAACGAGCTAAGAAATAAATGTTTCTTACTTAAGCTTAAATATGTAAATATGTTAATTGTATTGCTAAGTAAGACATTAAAGTTTTAAGTGTTATAGTCTTAAGTTGAGTATTAAAGTGTTAAGCATTGTAGTTGAAAGTTAAGTATTATCCTGATAAGTTAAGTATAGTAGTATTAAGTTAAGTGTTTAAGTTTTAAGTTAAGTAGAATCTGTGTGCTGCAAGACATACACCTCTCCACCTTTGTTACACTGCTGCAGATTCAGCCTTATCCAAGTCATCTACTGCCTCCATCCTCTGCCAGCAGCCACCCAACTGCTGCCTGAGCATCCACCTGCAGTCTCTGCTCTTCTGCTCCAACCTCCACAGTAGCCTCTAACAGCCACCTTCAGGTTTAAACTCTGTCGCCCACAGCCTCTGCCGGCGACCTGTAGCCGCCGCCTCCACCTGCAGGTTCTGGCAGACAGCTGCCACCAAACAGGCATCTACCACCTCAAAGTGTCCTGCTCCAACTGAAACCAAAAGCCTCTCACAGCCACCTTAATTTTTAAATAGTGCTGTTGTCAAACCTCCACCTACAGCCTCTTCCATCAACCTGCACCTGCAGCCTCCACCTGCAGGTTCTGGCAGACAGCTGTGGCAAAACCTCCACTTACAGCCCTTGCCACCAATCTGCAGTCGCCTCCACCTGCAGATTCAAGCAGACTGCTCCTGCCAAACCTTCACCCACAGCCTCTGTCAGCAAACTCTGTCACCTGCAGAAAGCTGTGACCAAAGCTCCACCTACAGCCTCTGCCAGCAACCTGCAGCTGCCGCCTCCACTTGCAGATTCTGGCAGACCGCTGCTGCCACACCTTCACCTACAGC
>NW_024610703.1:0-3430 GCF_008729295.1 Plectropomus leopardus
CCCATTGCAGAACAATGCACCATCCCACATCGCAAAAAATTTTCAGGTATGACCTGAGGAACATGACAAAGAGCTTGAGGCATCAAGCTGGCCTCCAAAGTCCCAGTCCCAGCGGAGTGGTTGTTGTAAATATATGTGTTGGGGAGGAGGATTTACTTTGTTTTTTATCAATCTGTTGTTATGTGTATTAGCCAAGTAATCTATTCTTTGCAATGGAGACTCATTGCAAAAGACAGAGAGCGTGCATACGGACTGAAGTGGAGATGTAAAACAAAATTATTTGATCATTTAGCCCAACATAACTCGCATTATGTAACTCATAATTCTCAGGTTCATCAGTGAAGTTCATGAGCTGCACTGCAGAGACAGGTGTCTTTGCAAACAACTGACAGCTGTCGCAAGACAAGGTCAGCACGGGTAGAAGACACGGTGTGCGTGTTATATTTCTGTCTCTTAAAAATCACTCCTGAAGTGGCAGAATTTTCACTGTGCTGCATTTTTATAAAATAAGATAAAATCCACTGTTACATCACTCTCCCCTGCATCCATCTGCCGTCTCACTTTCTCTTCATCCCAATGCAGTTCTTCTGCATAAGTTCAGTGTTTTTGTCAGGGGAGTTACGCGAACAGTTTTCAAATTTTCTCTCTCCAAAAGTTTGAACATTTTTGCAGACTCAGATGTAATGATCCTGGCCATTTTAATGAATACAAAAACATAAATATCACCCAACGCTGCTATGATATCATTAGTTCCCCTCAGCACCCCCAAATCTGATTTACCCTGATGAAGTCCAGTGCAGTCTGAGCGCTCTGCTATGATGTATTTCATGATCAGTAGCAGTTTTATCTCTTATGCGTATTATTTTATTATCAGATTGAGGAAGCAGGCTTATCTCATGTAATATAGATTCACAGTACATCAACACATGTTGCAGGGTGAAAATCAAGTTTAGCCCCAAGACACAGATGAATCAATACGAAGCTGGTAGCCATAATGTTAATATACGATGTATGATTGTGTGGTGATTTAATGGACAGCAGAGTGACCTTGGCTACTTGAAAAATTCACAAATCCTGCAATCATGCCCCGTCTATCAAATTGTATCGAGGAAGGCTCGACTCTGAAAGCTGGATTTCAGAGTGGGAAAATACTCCAGAGGTCTTCAGGATGCATACACATACTGTGTGGGCATATAGGGTCAGTGTCTGGGTCTGGACCCTTGTGATGGCTGTATGGGCAGGTCTGAGGCTGCGTGTTGTTGCTGTTAGGCTCTTATGGTTTGTTGTTCATTACTGAGAGATTGCTTTTAGCATTGAGCGCAAAGTCACAGAGAATTGTAGGTTTTTTTAATCACCTACACAGAAAGCAAAGGCTCCCTCAAGCATAGTTTAACTTTGTGTGTGTGTGTGTGTGTGCGTGTGTGTGTGTGTGTGTGAATAAATGAGAGCAAAAGAAACACAGAGCACACCAACAAAGTGAGAGGGTGAAGGGAGAGAGAGAGAATCTTGCCTCAGGCACCAATCGATCAGATCCTTGCAGTCGAAGTCCCAGCTTCCCTTTGGTGAGGCTGTGTATTGCATTAGCTCATCTCACATTTTCTGTCTGAAAGAGAAGACGGGGGGAAGAGGGGGATAGAAAGTAGGAGAGAGAGGGTGTTTGAAAGCAGCAGAGGAGAAGGAAGGGCAGCGCTTTGAAATAAAGGGAGAGTACGACGACTCAAAGCGGAGCGAGAAAGAGATGCCGAACAGCTTGGTTCAGCAGTTTGGTGTGCACTCTGCTGCTCTCTTGTTTCTGGCTCAGATTTGGTCTTCAGAGTGCGCTGTAGCGTTGTTAGCTGGTTGGCCATCTTCTGAAAGCGTACACCTGTAGAAAGGGATTGCCATGATGGAATAATCCTTTACACCGCCTGTGTCTTTTTCCCCTAGTGAGGGGTAATGGAGCTGAAGTAACTGGGGTCACTCAGAGAGTCTGCGGGGATCGGCACAGCAATGCACATACACACACATGCACACAATTCAATCAGCAAAGCATAATAGCATTGTGTAACTGATACATTCTCACACACTCCCCTTAGGAATCACACACAAAACACTTATTAGAGCTCAATATGAACAGCTGAATATTTATTTACCTGCTTAATCTCACCAGCTTCCCTGTAACGCAATAGTGTAACCTATATTGTATTCTCAGTCTGCATCTTAATCATGCAGGTCCCGTGTAATCATCTACAGTAAACAGCCACTGATCAAACACAGCGCTGCCTGCTGCACAGCTCCCCTCACAGTGGGCCACATCTAAATAGTTAATGGTTCCCCCATACAACCCCAAACTTCAGACCATTTCAAATTAGAGAGCAGCTATCTAAATCAGGAAGGGAGCAGGCAGAGTAGATAGCAGCAGAGCTCTTCAAAGTCCTCTTTAATAAAACATATTAGCCAGCCTTGTCTGGTGGAGGGTGGTGGTGCAGTTGCTGTGCTGGTAATGGGACTGTGCATGCTAGCATGGTGAGTATATGGTGCCTGACCAGTGGGCTGGGCCTCATTAGCACATGGTCTGTAGGTTCAAACGCTTGTGATGTTAGCAGGTTACAAATGAAGGTTAATTAGCCAAATAGTGGTCCGGGCACCTCCAATAGCCAGGAAGCACAGACATGATTTTTTTTAATAAACTTTATTCAGCCTCAGATAGCAGACTAATTCATTCTTGCCAAAGGCTTGATACGCTGCACTCTCTGATTCTCTGTCTGTCTCTAAGAAATGATTTAATCTCTCTACAGATATGTTTTTATACCCGCTGAGTATCTATAGAATGACTCGCAGAGTTAGAGGGATTTTTTTTGTGAGATGTTTTTGTCGTATTTTGTCATATTTGTTGTGTTGCCACTTAATAATTATTCATCACCTTTAATCTAATTGCTCCAAATAGAGTATATGTTGCTGACAAAGTTTGTGCTCAGTGGCATAAAATCCATTGCACTGCTTATGTGTTATTCCATGATCTTAATCCCACAATCTCCTTTAATTATTTTCAAATATAGGCTTTCTGAAAATAAATGCTTGTGCGAAGAGATAACTAGTGGCCTTGCCTATTGTAGCTTATTGAGGGTTGCTCATTGGCTAATGTGATCATTTCTTTCCCACTATTATCGCAGCCATAAAGAACCACTGAAGTTTGTAACCAATAGTAGTCATGAAACCCCAAATGAGGCCATTGAAAATCTTAGAGTGGCAAACCAAAACCAAAACTGAATTTCAGGGACTGTTGAGGCTAGTTAAAAAGTATGTCAGTATGTATGTTTTAGGAACCGCATACTAATATATTTTGGTTGGTTTGGTAATTATTCGATGTGCATAGACTAATACTGATACAGTTAACATTTTGAGTTCTACAACAGTTTTGTTTTAGTGTGTCTATACATGCTGAAGATGT
>NW_024610704.1:0-2614 GCF_008729295.1 Plectropomus leopardus
GTGAAATTTTCAGCCATTATTAGTGACATAGAATGATGTTTGTGTGCGATGGTTCCAGCAGTGGAAAGTAATTACATATACTCAAATAATGTTCTTTAGTAAGCTTTTGGGGTACTTGTTCTTTATCCAAGCCACCTCAATGATTATCCGGCTTAATTTTAAGCCCCAAACCCTCTTTAGCATTCCTAAATATGTTTGTTCCATGGGCAACATTAGCAGCCTCAGCACGGCTAACAGTACTAATATTTTGGAGGTTTGGTGGCCAAAAATTAAGTTGCTTCGTCACTGGGGCAACCTGGGGAAAAACAAGAGGGTGACCACAAAGTTTCAGCAGCAATGCTGTCGTGTCACCATAGGTCGCGACAGTGTTACCAGCTGTTTTCTAGTACAATCCATAACTTTTGATAATAGAAATGCAAAAGTAACCGTTCTTAATACATAAACAACTAAAGTCAACTGGACTGCTTAGTGGTACATGGCACCTCTGCCTCCTCCTGTCCAGATCCAACAGACCTACAAGTCCAAAAACAAAGAGGTTTAAAAGGAGTGCCAGGAGGGATAAGATATCTTTGATGGAGAATATGGCATGTGAAGCAGAGCGAGCTGCAGCCAGAGGAGAGATGACTACCATTTATAAGATTGCCAAATAGCTTTGTAGCAGCAAAACTAGCCAATCAACCTCAGTCAGAGGGAAATATGGCACCAATATATCAACTGAACGACAGCAAGCAGCAAGATGCGTTCAATGCCTCCGGGACTTGCTAAACCACCCTCAGCAAGATGAACCAGCTAACCCTCAACCAAAGTTCTCCTCAAACGGATCAAATCAGCAATTGAAAACAAGCTGAAGGAGAACAAGCAGGACTTAAGAAATGTAGAGGATGCATTGATCAAATCTTTGCATTAAGGAACACCATCGAACAGTGCCTCAAGTCCAATGCCCCGCTGTACATCGATAACATAGACTTTAAAAAGGAGACTCTGGAAGATCTTAAGGCCATCAGATTGATGATCCTGTTGTACAACCATGTTGAATGCAGTGTGATAATTGACAGCAAGACACTCTCTGAATGGTTTCCTGTGGTATCAGGTGTACGACAAGGCTGTATCCTTTCCCCCATCTTCTTCTTTGTGAACACTGACTGGTTCATGTGCAAGACCACATCAGATAAACCCAGAGGCATCCAGTGGATACCTTTCTACCACTTAGAAGATCTTGACTTTGCAGATGACCTGGCGGCCCTCTTATCAAAGAGAAAACACCTACAGCAGAAAACCAATAGGCTGAACAAGTATGCAAAGCAGACAGATCTTAACATCAGTACCTCAAATACACAAGTCATGTGCATAAACTCCATCAACTCTGCAGCTATCACTGCCAACAATGAACCACGTGACTATATGGAGGATTTTACATACCTGGGCAGCCTTGTCAGTAAAGACAACAGGGCAAATAAGGCCATCCGAGCAAGGCTCAGCAAAACTTCCCCAACTAATCGTTAACTTCATTCAGGTTGAATCACAGTCAGACAGTTAGGACAGGCTTGAGGTTTGCTGTGGTTGCAGTGAAAATAATAGCGTGGAAACTTTGGAAATGTGTTAACACAGTGCCGACATCCTGATTTGGGCACTGGTGTGACAGTAGACAGGTTTCCATTAACCCTTAGATTACGCAAATTGAAATTGTGAATATGAAATATACCTAATGGAAACACACCAATTTCAAAAAAAGTCACATGTATAGGCAAAAAGTCATCATACTCCTTTGAGGTGGTATCTAAGGTAACTGCAAAAAGCAATATTCGTCCAAACTGCAGCTTTTTAGTCTTTTCTAGGTCACATGATGCTATGAGGTCACATGGTACTGTGTCTATGTGCTTGTCAGTAGGAATTGGCTCCCTCATGATGCAGCAGGAGCTACAAGAGCTGATAGTTCATCACATAACTCTGAGAAAGTTGAGCAGATTATCCAGAAGTTTTGAATCCACAATTCCTACAATGGCTGCAATAGAAATAAAGCTGCTAATGTTTTCAACATCCATCGCCATGGTTATTGGGATGTTATCACCAGAGTAAAAATCACACAATATCACTCAGTGGAAACACAGTCAGCTCCATGTTGAGTTTATCCACATTTACTAAATATCACTTTAGTTTTGTGCAAATCTGTGATGGAAACCCGCCTCCTGTTTTCTGATAGCCTGGGTCAATCCTGGGGAGATAAAAGTGGGAGGATACAAATTAACAAACTGAACTTCTCTAATAAATTATATACACTGCCTCCTTTTCTGTCATTCATTATGCTCAAGACCTGCATTGGGTGGCACATAGACTGGCTATTGTGTGATTTTGCCCAGTACATTTAATCTATTTCAATTTGTTTTAGTAATTCTTTCTTCTATTCTGTCTTGACCATGTTTACTTTTTTTTACTAGTGGTAGTAATACTACTGTTATTATTATGGATCATCTCAAGAACCTAACTAACCATAGGAGTGTTTTGAGAGACTGCGCATGCGTCAGCGTTTTGCGTGTTTTGAGCGTACGGCTAGCTACTCTGTCATGAACTAACGTTTTTATCTACTTTTAAAGCGACTTCTTATACTTCTTACTTT
>NW_024610705.1:0-3336 GCF_008729295.1 Plectropomus leopardus
GTGTAGCTCTAATACAAATGACAGAAAAAGATTGAAAGCCTAACAAACAGTAACTGATTATAGAGTTAAAGGGACAAGTTGTTTTTCTTTTACGTCAGCAATATTCTTGCTCAGGGTTTATACTGTTTGAGCACAAGCCGCATATCTTCAGGGCTGCGGGATGAGCTCCGACTTTAATACACTGGTAAATGGAAAATTCAATATCTTATCCAATATGCATAGGAGATACATTTTCCCTTGCGTCATTTAGAAATGATTAGTTACAGATTCGTGTAATTTCGTCCTGCAATTGTAACATGGTGCATTGCAGCACATGGTTATATGCACCAGAAAAAACATCCCACTCTATTCTTCTCTCAATATAATATAGTTTATGAAGCCAACTTTGGTCGTATAAGTGTGTCAAATACTTCGAATGCAATTTTTTTGTTTATCTTATTTCTCACTGGAATTCAAGTTAAATAGTTTATAATTAATAAGAACGTTTGATTCAGATTTGTAGAAACCTTCTGCATTGTAGTCAAATCCAACAATCGTATATAGGCCTAAAACCGAATTTTGTAGTTGTTATTAATGCTTTGCCAGAGATGTTGATTTAACGCTCACAAATGTGTGAACCGTTTTCTTGTGGTCAGCGTGTAGTAGAATGCATTGTTTTGTCAAGTAATTGTATGGTTGCTTATTCAAATCTGAAATACGTTAGATAAAGATAATGTTGAAACACACTTTAGTGTAATGTAGTTGAATTAGCGTGCGACGTATCCAAGTGAATCGTCAGCTCAAAAATGTATTTACTGCTTCTAAAAAAATCACTCTCAGCCTTTTTGTAACATACACTTTTCCCACCATCCCTTGGTAGCAGAGGCAAATCTTCACATTGAGTTGAAGTGTGTGGCAGTCATCTATCGTTGGCATTGCATGAATACCTGTTGTTGTGATCTAAGAGCCCCTTTGGACCTTGTACAGACCTGGCAGTAGCAACCACGGTGTTTTTACTGCGTTATAATGTGCAGTGTAATTTACTCAGCATTTTTGGGGTAGTTAAGTGATACTCTTGCAAGCAATAGCAAATGTTATTTGCCCCGAGTTTGCTTGAAATCAGAGAAATGCGTCGCCATTCTTCCCCTATCAACTCAGCACAAATGGATCCCGGCATACTTAGGCGCTCCATTGATTGTTCTTAATAACAGTTCAGTATTCCGACTTTAAAAGTGAAAGTTAACTGTGACAAACATTGGTATGTCTGATATTTGAGTTTTGCCACAGGACCACTATTGTATTTGGCCTGTTATTTTTGCGTCTCTTTGTTCTGAGATGCCATTCATTTAACAGACCGTCAAGTTTCATTGCTCGGTGCAGAGGCAACAACTTTTTCAGAAGCAAATGACCCCTTTCCCTTTGAAAGTATCTTAAAAAGTAGACGTTTGCGGTCCTCTTCATAAAGGCAAATAATCTCTGTCCATGGTGCTTAAAACTTGGAAGGTTGGTACATGCACGGCCGTTTTAAAACATTGCTGTATACGCTGCTACCGACATCCATTTATTTTGAAGGTGCTTATCTCTTGAAAATATAGTGATAAAAACAAACAAACCAACTATCAAATGCATTTTAATCGTCAGATTTGAGTTAATTTGTTTGAAGTGAACTGTTTGCCTGTGTGTCAATTCCATGCAGCATGCCTGCAGCTATTTCTTTTACTTCTTGCCCTACCTTAAAAAAAAACTGGATGAACTCAGGCTACAGACGGTGAAATTCTAGCCAAAGTCGTGGTGATATGTTCTGGTAATTTGGTTTCATTACACTTTTGATCGGCGAAGGTGTCCTGTTCTGTTCATATCATACCATTAAGCTTTCAGTAGTACACCCTTCCTTTTTTCACATGCCTTATCTCAAATGAACACACTGTGTCGCTATCTACCAGTTTACCAGGGAAAACTGCAATGCCATGTAGCAGAACGTCTCCACCCATTGTTTCTAAGCTTTGTGTTTTCAGTTATGTTGCGGCTGTGGGATCGCGTTGCTGATTTTGTTCTTTAGATGTGTCTGATTTACTCCATCTCACACGGGTTCGCAAGCTCAACAAAATAACTTTACAAATTTTCTCTCTCCTGTGGATTTTTGTCATTTTTAATAATGGAACACAGCGGATTTTCAAAGCTTGGCCTGGTTACCCGCTTTGTCATCTGTCTACTTGTACTGCAATCCGTGTGTGCCGAGGTGAGCTATTCTATCCCGGAGGAGATGAAACCAGGAACGGTCATCGGAAATGTTGCCAAGGATCTTGGTCTGGATATAGCCACCCTGTCAAGTCGTAAGGCCCGCATTGATTCCGAAGGCAGTAACGAACGATATTGTGTTATCAGCTTAAAAAGCGGGGATCTAAGTGTTGCCGAGCGGCTTGACAGAGAGAGTCTTTGCGGCACTAAACCATCGTGTATTTTAGTGCTGGAGCTTATACTGGAGAATCCGCTAGAATTACATCGTATAAATCTACACGTTCAAGATATAAATGACAATTCTCCTCAATTCAGAAGAGAGTTGATTAAAATGGAAATCAGGGAGTCTGCTGAAAAGGGTACTCGTTTCTTAATGGAGGAAGCACATGACCCGGATATCGGTCAAAACTCTGTCCAGAGGTACAGCTTACAAAAAAATGCACATTTTATTCTAATGATTGATGCCAACAAAGTTGAACTTGTTCTAGAGAATAAACTCGATAGAGAGACACAACAACACATTGAGTTGTCTTTAACAGCTTTAGATGGTGGCTCTCCTCAGAGATCAGGTACTGTGATGATACACGTCACTGTGCTGGATGCTAATGATAACGCCCCAGTGTTTAGCCAGGCCATTTATAAAGCCAGTCTGCCTGAAAACTCTCCTCTCGACACTGTAGTCGTTAAAGTCAGTGCTGTTGATGCAGATGAAGGCGTGAATGGTGACGTCACGTATGACTTTGGTCATGTTTCAGTAACAGATGAAAAACTGTTTTCTATTGACAGTAAAACGGGAGAAATAAGAGTAGTTGGCACCACGGATTACGAGAAGAAAAATTCATTTGAACTGCGCGTCATGGCAAAAGATGGTCTGGGATTAAGTTCTTACGCAAATGTTTTCATAGACCTTTCTGACGTGAACGATAACGCCCCGGTAATATTTTTAAAATCACTGACTAATCCCATACCTGAGAATGTGTCACCTGGTACAGAGGTGGGCATCATTAACGTGCAGGACAGAGACTCTGAGAATAACAGACAGGTCCGCTGCTCCATTCAGCAAAACGTCCCTTTTAAGTTGGTTCCTTCTATTAAAAACTATTATTCTCTGGTGAGCAC
>NW_024610706.1:0-1355 GCF_008729295.1 Plectropomus leopardus
GCTTGCACACACACTCACTCATACTAATACATACATTTGCTATCTGAACAGCTCCATTTACTACATTCCTTCCTCACCCCCTAATTTAAACTCTTAATCTAAACTAAACCTAATCTCAGCTCTAATCTCAACCTTTAACCCAAATCCGGTCTGTGAATCTGACTCTTTAAGAAGCCAGAAATATTTACTCCCTTGGCCTCTTTTTAAAGTATTAAAGAACATAGTTTTATAGCTTTGAGTAAAAGATTACCCAATCTCAGCTCCTGATAAGGTGTTTACAGGGTAGACCTGAATCTCCACTCCTCTTTCTCTATGGTGGGTGTGTCTCTTTTCTCTTCCCTCCTTTTCTCCCGCAGTTATCCTGTTTCTCTGCCTCTGCCCATCTGTCCTTGCTCTTTAGTTTTTTGTTTCGCCTGTCAAGAAAAGAGCACTTTGAATCACTTCTGGCAGTGATCTGAGTGTGATAAATTACTAATTGCTGCAGTATAAACAGTTTTGAAGAAAGCAGCTATCAGGTTATGTAACAGCCGCTATTTTCACATGGAGGTGCGACGGTAAAGTGAAAACATGGACTTGCAAAACAAGAACCTGCCAGATATACTGGAAACAAACCCCCCCTGAGTTATTCACTAAAAGCTCTTTATGATAAATCGAGGCAGGAAATGGGCCATGCAGTTGCAGTCGTGGCATCATGCTTTTGTTTTATTAATTGTTAAAGGTTTTGTACAGCGGAGAAGACTTTTGCTCTCCTATCCGCTCTTTATATTTTCTCAGCGATTCAGTTTACAATAGGGATAAATAAATAAAACTGTGACAAAATTATCATGAATTTTCTTCTGGACACTGTGAAGCGTAAAATTATGTTGTTATGGTCACTTGTTTTAATTTTGTTTTATGTGAAACTCATCAAATTCCAATACAAAGTCAGATCTAAACACTTAAACTGGAATTCGTCTGTGCTTTGTTGAAGGAGACGGCATAAAGTTTGGATCTTAAACACACTGGAGGGCAGGGGAAGCCTGCAGCGTGTTTTAGACACAAACAGAGGTGGAGAGGTGTAGAAATGGACGTGGTATCTTTGTTTATCGTGCCTCTGTTTGTCTTTAAATATCATCTTTAGGTCGCACTGGCGTGAGAAAATTGGCATGTTACAACATCAGTCAAATTAGACACAATTTCTTCATGCAGGGGTCAGTCCTGCAGTACTTGGTGATCGAGTCAGAAACAGTGATGCTGGAGGGGTTTGCAGAACTAACCACAGCTGGAGCTCCGGCCAGCTGGATTTTAAAAGCATTTTCTGCAGGTAGCTGTGTGTGTGTGTGTGTGTGTGTGTGTGTGTGTGTGTGTGTGTGTGT
>NW_024610707.1:0-1017 GCF_008729295.1 Plectropomus leopardus
TTGTGAAAAAATTGTTGTTCATCTCTCTAAGATGTTAAACATTTGATTCAGTGGTGCTCTGCATTATTAAGTAAGCAATCACATGGTGTTATAGATATATTGTTAGATTTGTGAGCCTTCAGTTGATGAAGCTGACAAAAATATGTAATTTCCTCTACACTGAAGAGGTGGAGTGACCAGCACCCATATGATTCTCAGATCCTAACTTTGAATGTTGAACTGTGGAGACTGCTGCCACTGAGAAGTGAGTGACCTGCAGTGAGTGAGGGGTTTGACTCTATGCAAGTGAGTCTGTGAAAATCTGTCAGGCCTTGATTCCCTGCAGTGCGGGGGATGGTTTCTTCTAGCTGACGATGGTCGTTAGCACATGACACATTGAGCTAAGGGGTTGCTAACTTCTCATATCCAAGATGCTGTATCTGACTTAGACTGACTGAAACGTGGCTTATTCCCCCATCCTGGGTTTAACAAGTAGCACACACTGCTTATCTTGGTTAGTACAACATCCCTGGATTATTGGGAAGAACACCCTGAAATTGTACGGAGTAGGCATACAATTCTCCACTTTAATTCCCATTTTAAATACTGGTTTTTTTTTTCAAAACTTGTACTATTATGGATATTTATGTAGTTGAACATATTCAGTTATCTAATGATTACATCTGTTATTTCATGACATACCATTTTGATGTTGCACAGGTTATTGCCTCAAGTTTACATTTCATTATTCTAATTATAATAAAAGGTTCTGTTTTAACTAAAGAGGTAAAACAATACTACAGAATTAGATACTCTGTAAAGCATCTACAAACATTATTTAGATAGTTAAAATGTTGTCAATGGTTATTGATTGTTTGGAGTAAAACTAATTTGGCCCTTTTAAATGTTTTATAGGTGAGCTACAAAAAGAGTACATGTTTGTGTCCTGATTGTGTGATTATCATTTTAAACACATATATGAACAGAAAGTCAATGTTGACATGCAACTTTGAGCCAAAGATAAATGTAGTGGGTTAT
>NW_024610708.1:0-1260 GCF_008729295.1 Plectropomus leopardus
GTAAAAAAGTGATTATGAGGGTGAATAAGTATTTAAATGTTCATACAAACTTGTTGAAACATACATCTGAATCCAGTTCTGTGATATCTATTCGTTTTTCCCTCATTTCCTTATTTATTTTAATATTCCTTATTTTACATTCATATTGTAAGCAAGCATACAGTTGGATTCCAGTTTATTTAGTACGGGTATTTAATTCACTCTCATTGATTCAAATGAAGTGGTCAATATATATAAGTATTTTGCAGAATTTCAGTCATACATTTGCTACATGCCTCTGCATGCTTTAATACAGTGTCTCGATCTACTACTTTTTACAGTTGTCTGTGATCCCTAACTGATATTACATCTCCACATCCAGAGCAATCACTAATCGCCATTCTTAAGCCCTTTTACTTCTGCTCAAAAAATCCACTACTACCTGCTTACATCTGGCTTTTTTATTTAATGGGAAAGTGTACAATCAGCATTCACTCCTGGTACGAAAGACTCTTCAGTAGTCATAGGCATTTACTGGCCTTAGCTCCGATTGGTAGTGATAGAAATACAACACCCTGGTGGAGGCCTTAATTTTAGCCCGTCCAAGAAGCGCTCAAACATTGTCCCCGAATTTAATCTGCACTGAGTTTAAAGGAGAGCCTTAATTAGTGAGAGATAAAAGAAAGAAGTAACTGCAACATTTTCACTGGCCTCCATGCTGCTTTCTATTGTTTACTGTTTTCTGTATTACTGTTGTCCAGCCTGTCTGTGGGGTTGAATGTGACACACCAGTTAGAACTAATATAAACTATTGTACTTTTTGTGATTCATAATAAATGGTCACAGCAGTACCAGAGGGAGGAACTGGCAACAGCAGAGACAGATAAATGAAAGGTGAGCAGAAAAACGTCAGGAAAAGCTCTCCAGGTAAATGTCAAGGGGGCTTAAATCCAACCGCTCATAACTCTGCATAGATAAGATTCATCTGTGGCTCTTCATAACAGTCCCATAGCTCACAGGGCCTTTCCTGTGCTATGATATGGGGTACTTCACCTCACTGCTGCTTTCCTTTTCTATCACGGTTCCTCCATACCCTGTAGGCAGGATTGCAAGGCTGAAGAGTGGATGAGTCATGGAATAATTCTGGGTGGAAGTGCCGTTCAATTATTAGCTGCTCCCGAGTAATAGCTCTTCTCCCAGTAATATTCAGCATGTGCTCAAATGCTGAAGGCCTGCTAATAGAAATATGGCAAAGAGGGGTCATCCAAGGATATGTTACTT
>NW_024610709.1:0-1932 GCF_008729295.1 Plectropomus leopardus
TTTTTTCTTATTTTGCACAGTAAATGAATTGACATACATTGAAACACATTTTTTTTGTCTCCATCTGCTGGTGGGCTATCACCATAAGAGTATGCATCCATTGATGTTAACTCCACTAAAGAAGAGACTTGATCACTAAAATTAGGTGTGGAGTAAAAGTGGGTGTATCAATATCAGTATTGGTTATTGGCCAATTATGTTGTTATATATTGGCATATCGGATATCTGCAAAAAATCCAGTATTGTGCATTTCTCCGACCACAGTCATGCCAATCACCACCCCCAAGTTTGGAGAAGCAAACTGGAGTCTGACCAAGAAAGCTAATGGAGGGATCAGCAACAAAATGTATTTTAGCCTTCTAAATATCTAATTGTATGCTATACTCCATTTTTACTGCTTTACCTTAATAGCAGACAGTGATTTTCATCTGGAAAAAGAAGTAGATGTATCTCTTCAAAGCCAGACTCCATTGAGAAAAACAGTAATTTAACATCGCTGAACGCAGGCGCTGCTGGTTAACTGCTGCCTTGAACAGTTATTTTGTTTGTGTTGTTGTGTGACTGTTGCATTTAAAAGGGTTAGTTTGGATTAACCAAAGTTACACAATGACACAAACTAACCAACTGATCAAGGCAGCAGTCGGCCAGCAACTCTTGTATTCAATGAGCAAAAAATACAGTTTTTCTCAATGGAGTCTGGTGGCTTTGAGGAAAGCATCGATGGAGCTGTTAACAGCTTCCACATCAAAACTCGCTGTCTGCCGGATGAGTAAAGTGCTGAAAATACTCTCAGTATGGCATACACTTGAACTAATTTGATTTGTTCAGGTGGGACCTTTGTTAGGTGGCTAAAATACGTTTTGTTGCTGGGCCCTATTCACAGCAGTGCATTGCTTAACTTCTGTGTCGAACTCCCGCCTGTTTCTCCAAACTGGAGACGTGCAGACTGACATCAACTGTATGTAAAACACTGCTGATGGATAAGTGACACATACAACCCCACTAATAAAAATCCGAACTATCACTTTAACCCTTGAACAGGATTTGAATGCTTAACATCATCAAAATCATTTTTTTTCATTTCCTCACAATTTACTTTATCTACCCTGCTGTGATTTTAAATTTCTGATGAAGCGTCCTGAAGTTGACGTCTCTATGGGGGTTGTTCGGAAAACGTATAGTGGTTTGATTAAGGGTCCTCTGGTTTCATGCAGAGTAGTAGACTAGGGTTTTTTTATATGGCAAGGTCAGGCCAGAGTTGAGGCCACCTGCTGTCAAAGCACAAGGACAAGGGCAGCCTTGCAGAGTTGAGCCAGTGCAGTGTCAGTCAAGCTGTGCGCCAATGCAACTGCTATCCCTTCCTTTTCTTCCCCCTCCGCGATTTCCTTCTCGCTGCCCCTCTACAAAGGACGAGCGGAGGGTGGGAATGGTGATGCATCCCTCCCCTCCATCTGGTACCGCATGCCTCTGTCAGGATGTCAGCCCGCACATAGTAATGAAGGGTGTCATCAAGGTTACTGCAGGCTGGAATGTTGCCTGCTCCTCCTCCCTTTCTCTCCCTCTCTCTCTGTCTCTCTGTCTCTCTGTCTCTGTCTCTCTCTCTGTCTCTGTCTCTGTATCCCTCATCCTCATCTTTTGTAGCACATATTGTCTATATGTGAATCCAGTTGTTGGTAATCATTGCATTGGGTTTTCTTGTAGTTTGGTCATCTTACCCATCCTTTTTCAGTGAACATCCCTTAAACTAGTCAAATAGGCTATATAATAGGCAATATGGCTGTGAAATAACTATTTCAGGGTATTTTTGCGATAACGATTTTTGCGATGACGATATGACAAAAATACTGGGAATGTTTTATTTATTTCAAGAACATAAAATTGCTGCATAGTAATTGTTTTAGTTGCATATGTCAACATAAATGTAGTTTGCCT
>NW_024610710.1:0-2471 GCF_008729295.1 Plectropomus leopardus
GGTAATTTAAGAAATTAAAAAGGACTTGAAATTAATTAGTAGGCATGCACCCTGCTGATGAAGCATACAAAGGTATCTGACATCAAAGCTGAACAGTTTGGGTGTGATCGAATTGAAAAGATATGGCTGAAATAATTTCCAAGATCAATATCTTTATCTAACAAAAATTTCTGCTTCAACCCACATTTGTTGTCTGTTTCCCTTGAAAATGCTATTTTAAGTGCAGTCTCTTAGTGTACTGCTCTCTGGCTCGCTGTGCACAAGGGAGGGACGCTCCTATATTAACAGGGCGGTCTCTATCGAACATTATCAAACTACTGACATCTAAGACATGCTACATACCAATGTATTCACAGTACAAGGCGACGGGGCTTGGTCTTAAATAATAAAATCATTTCAATATAATTCAAAGTCTGTCAGCGGCTTTTCAAATGTAAGAATGGGTAAACTGGTTAACCTGTTGCTTGTTTTGAACTGGTTAATTCTCAGCTTTGCAACTCGTTAGCAGGATAGTCATGTCTGAGGAATATGAAATGATATGAGGATTTTCTAATTTGCTGTTAATTCATATTTCTCAGGATTTGGCTGGGTGTGCCAGTTTTGGATTAAGTTCAGGCACAGTGGTGCACACCCACTGCAGTTCCAGGCCATTTTTACATCAATTCATTAAATAAGGTGACACTTATATCAAAAACCTTTAACATATAAATAGGCTAATTTTCCACTTGAAATAAGCAACTTGATATGTTTAGATTTTGAAGGTATAGCACACCATTAGACTGAAACTAATGTACTAATAGAATGATGACAGTAGGCGCCAATGCACATGTTACAAACTATCTCTATATTTCTGCCACCATGTATCCCTTTATATTGTGTAATAGCGCTTGAGTTTATTGTATCCTCACCAGAACTTTGTGAAGATATACCACAGAATTTCCTTTGAAATATATCCGTACTAAGCATCCTAAGCACACAGACATTCAGGGAATACGAGCCTCAGCAAACAGCAACAACATGATTTACAACAATTTCTTTCCCCAAAACTATTTACTTTCAATTTGTTCAGAGGCTGGGGGTTTGTTTACATCTCGGAAAACACACTCTGTATTTTGGAGGGAGCTTTAATGTTGGTAAAAAAAAAAGAAAAAAGTTTCAGCATCTTTAACATTCTTGATTACATTGCCTCAGCCTGCTTCTGTAATGCATGCAAAATGTTGTTTATAGGAAACCACATGAGGAATGACTTCCTAGAGCATGTTTGAAAGAGGGCTACTAACTCTGAAGCTAGTGTACCCAAACAGCTGCTGGAGAAATACAACCACATTTAGGTTCCAAACAGATGTTTTACTTTCCACAGCCAGAAACAGGATATGCGTCTTGAAAACAAAACAATGATAACCCCCAAACAAAACAAAAATTAAAATATACATTGTCGTTCAATTATTAGTACTGATAGTTTAACAGCTTGGATTAGACCACTTGAGGAATATATCTGAGGTGTTGGAATTTTGCCAAACTTTGTTTTAGCATGTTCTTGGATGGTAAGGATGTACTCAACCTAACTGAAAATGTACAGCAGAATTCAATATTTAGGAGCCCCAGTTTTGTAAACATCCCGTTTATTTCCGATTTTGTTTTGTTTTTCTGTTAGATTCTGACTAAAAGTAGTCAAACACTTAAATGAGCAGAAAAACAAAATGCACAGTTAAAAAAAAACAAAAGCAACAACCTGTAGTTTACATGTGAAAGATTTTTTTATGGAATCATTGTATCCAGATTAATGCATCAAAGACACATAGTGGCAACAAAATAGATTTAATTAATAATTATGGTGTTAGGAAACAAGGGTGGGAAATTTAACCGACAATGTTTGATAACCGACAATGCCACCTTGGGGAGTTTCACCCCAGGATATATTAAAGTTGACAGCACCAAAATTACTACTAAAACTTCTGTAAAAGAGAGTCATCATCTCCATGTTTCTTCTGAAATGCTGACTCTCTTTTACAGAAGTTTTATTGAATCTGTTTTTACCTTTTGTATTGTTGCATGGTTTGGAAACCTGAACTTGACCATTAAGAACCGTCTGGGTTGTCTTGTTAAAACTGCTGGGAAAATCTCAGGAAGTCGGCAGGCCGGGGTTATGTCCATCTATAACAGACAGGTCCTGAAGGTCCTGGGCTAATGCTATTCAGGATTGTCCTAATCATCCACTTAAAAACGAGTTTGAGCTTTTGCCCTGAGGCTGTTGTTTTAGGGCTCCTATAAGTAGGACTAAAAGACTTCAGGTTTCATTCATCCCCACTGCATTTTATTTACGTAATGGCAATTAGCTCCTTGATTACTTATTTTCTTTCTGCACTGTTATTGCTTATTTGCACATTTAAACATTGCACTTTTCACAATATTTGGTAGTATTTTCCATTTTTGGTACGAGCTCTGGACTGAACATTTGCTAGTGATTTTGT
>NW_024610711.1:0-4077 GCF_008729295.1 Plectropomus leopardus
GTCTTGGGACCCAACTACGCTCCTCGGGGCCATAACCCTCCCAGTCCACCAAATATTGGAGCCCCCGACCACGTCGACGAACATCCAACAATCGACGCACAGTATAGGCAGGGGCATCGCCGACGACCCTGGGTGGAGGAGGGGGACGGACAGGGGGGGCCAGCGAGCTCTCATTCACAGGCTTAATCTGCGACACATGAAACGTGGGATGAATCTTCATAGAAGATGGCAATCTCAGACGAACAGCACTAGGGTTGATGAAGCGCTCAATAACGAAGGGTCCGACGAACCGAGGGGCCAATTTTTTGGACTCAACCCTCAAGGGCAAATCCTTAGCCCGGAGCCAAACTCTTTGCCCAGGAGTATAAACCGGGGCAGGAGAACGGCGGCGATTAGCTTGGTCCTCCATCCTCCGGGATGCCTTCAGCAGGGAACTCCTGGCACGCCTCCAGGTCCTCTCACACTTCTTGAGGAACGTCTGCAGAGAAGGTATGTTGATTTCCTGCTCCTGGGAGGGAAACATGGGGGGCTGGTATCCAAGAGAGCACTGAAACGGAGAGAGTCCTGAGGACGCGTTGGAAAGGGAATTATGAGCGTATTCAATCCAAGGAAGAAGACTACTCCAAGCAGACGGGTTATCAGAAGACATACATCGTAAAAACGTTTCCAGTGATTGATTAGTCCGCTCCGTCTGGCCATTAGACTGTGGATGAAAACCAGAGGTTAAACTCACTGTGGCCCCAAGGGCAGAACAAAACGTTAAGATAGGGGCGGAGACAAACCGATTCTTTAATTCCTGAAACGCCTGACTAGCCTCAGGTGTCCAGGAGAATGGTATCTTCACAGAGGTGAGAGAGGTCAGGGGGGCAGCGATCTTGCTGTAGTCGCGGATAAAGCGACGATAGAAATTAGCAAACCCCAGGAAACGTTGCAGCTGCTTCCGATTTTCCGGAAGGGGCCAGTCCTTTACTGCGGTTAGTTTTGCGGGATCCATTTTTACTTCACTTGCGGAGATGATGTAGCCCAGGAATGAAACAGTAGAGACATGGAACTCACATTTTTCTCCCTTGACGAAAAGACGGTTCTTAAGAAGCCGTTCCAGAACCAGATGGACATGTTGAATGTGTTCCTGGGTGTTCTTGGAGTAAATGAGAATGTCGTCCAAGTAGACAAAAACGAAACGGCCAATCATGTCCCTGAGAACGTCATTAATGAGGTTCTGGAATACGGCGGGAGCGTTGGTCAGCCCAAACGGCATGACCAAATACTCGAAGTGACCCAGAGGGGTGTTGAAGGCCGTCTTCCACTCATCCCCTTCCCGGATGCGAATGAGGTGGTAAGCATTGCGGAGGTCCAACTTCGTGAACACTGTGGCACCATGAAGGGGGGTGAAAGCAGAGTTAATCAGAGGTAGGGGATAGGAGTTCTTAACTGTGATGTCGTTGAGTCCTCTGAAGTCAATACAGGGTCGAAGAGTCTTGTCCTTCTTATCAACAAAGAAGAATCCGGCCCCCACAGGCGAGGAAGAAGGACGGATGATCCCTGCTGCCAATGAGTCATTTATGTAGGTTTCCATAGCTGTTTGCTCAGGTTTGGAGAGATTGTATAAACGACTGGTGGGCAGTGTGGCTCCAGGAATCAGGTCTATGGCGCAGTCATAAGGGCGGTGGGGGGGCAGAGAAAGAGCACTTTCCTTACTAAAGACTGGGGCGAGATAATGGTAGACTTCAGGGACAGAATCCAAGTCGACTGGGGCTTCAGGGACTGGCGTAGACCGACTGAGAGGGGTGAAGGCTGAACGAAGACAGGTTTCATGACAGAGTGGGTCCCACAACATCACTTTCTCTTTCTTCCAGTTAATGTGCGGGTTGTGGGTTTGGAGCCAGGAGTATCCTAAGACAACAGGGGGACAGGAATGCTCGATGACGTAAAAGGTCGTTGTCTCACGGTGATTTCCAGCGACTATGAGGGTAATGGGCACCGTCTTGTGCCGTACCTGGGCCAGATGTAACCCGGTGAGAGCCTTGACCTCTAGGGGAACCTCAAGTCTCTCCGTCTGGCCATTAGACTGTGGATGAAAACCAGAGGTTAAACTCACTGTGGCCCCAAGGGCAGAACAAAACGCTTTCCATACCTCGGAAGTGAATTGAGGTCCCCGATCCGAGACAATGTCGGCTGGGATTCCGTGGAGTCTGAACACGTGTAGAACCAACAGGTCAGCAGTCTCACGGGCAGAGGGTAGCTTTGGTAGGGCAACAAAATGGGCAGCCTTGGAGAACCGATCAACAATAGTTAGAATAACTGTGTTACCTCTAGACGGGGGGAGACCAGACACAAAATCCACAGCAATGTGAGACCAAGGACGACGTGGGACAGGCAAGGGCTGGAGAAGTCCAGAGCTGGGCCGAGTAGAGGTCTTATTGGCGGCGCAAACCGAACAGGCCGCAACAAACTCCCGAGTGTCCCTTTCCAGAGTCGGCCACCAGAACCTCTGTCTCACGACCTCAGTTGTACGGGCAGCACCGGGGTGACAGGAAAACTTTGATGAATGAGCCCAAATCAGCACCTGAGAACGAACAGAGTCAGGGACAAACAATCGATTAGGGGGTCTGTTACCTGGATCTGGATCTTGATCCTGGGCTCGCCGCACTTTGGACTCAATTTCCCAAGAGAGAGTGGACACTACACAGGTCCTGGGGAGAATGGGCTCAGGCTCCCCAGGATCCTCCAACGCAGAAAACTGACGAGACAGGGCGTCCGGCTTGACGTTTCTGGACCCAGGGCGATAGGTGAGGGTGAAGTTAAACCGGCCAAAAAAAAGAGCCCATCTGGCCTAGCGAGCATTCAGTCTCTTAGCAGTTCTGATATATTCCAGATTTCGATGATCTGTCCAAACAATAAAGGGGTGTTCCGCGCCCTCCAGCCAGTGCCGCCATTCCTCCAAAGCCATTTTGACTGCCAGGAGCTCTCGGTTGCCAACATCATAATTTCTCTCCGCCGGTTTTTCTCTCTCTAGGGGAACCTCAAGTCTCTCCAAAGGGATGCAGAGTTGTTGCACTAGCTGAAGGTCCAGAAAATTCTCCTCCGCACCAGAATCGAGCAGAACTTGGACCGGGAATGACTGGGACTGCCAACAAAGCGAAGCAGCGATCTGCAGCCGATGAGGAGAGGAAGAAGAAACCTGGCTCACCCGTATCTCCCCAGTTATTGATGAGCCTGGGCGTTTCCCGAGCGAAGAGGGCAAACAGCGACGTAATGACACCTCTTGCCGCAATACAGACAGGCGTTGGTGTCGCGTCGATGCTGCTTCTCCTGGGCTGACAACTGGGTGCGGCCAATTTGCATGGGCTCCGGGTCAGGAACGGAACGTGGAACTGGAACTGGTGACTGACGCCTCTTAGCGGGAACCTGGGAACTCTCGGAACGAGAACTCCGCTCTCTCCGCCTTTCTCGGATCCGGTTGTAGCCGGGTGGCTAGATCAATGATTTGATCCAGGCTGCTCGTTCCATCCCGGGTGGCCAGTTCATCCTTGATTGTGTCATTTAATGCAGCGTAGAAGGCTCCCTGGAGAGCTGTGTCGTTCCATCCACTTCCTGCGGCAATGGTCCGAAACTCGACCGAGAAGTCCGCCACACTCCGGCTCCCTTGGCGGACGGACATCAGACGGTGACTGGCTTCATCCCCACGTAACGGGTGGTCAAAAATCTTCTTCATTTCGGCCACGAAGTCGGTGTAGGAGTTGCAAATTGCCTCTTTGCGCTCCCAAACAGCAGTTCCTCATCTCCTCGCCCGACCCGAGAGAAGGCTAATCAGAAAGGCTACTCGGGTTCTATCTGTTGCATATGAGTGGGGCTGTAGATCAAAGATTAACGACACCTGGGTCAAAAAGGCCTGACAGGAACCTATATCACCATCATACCGTTCTGGAACAGGAACATGTGGCTCACGAATCGACTGTGGAGCTGGACTACTGTTAGCCACCACAGGAGTAGCTACAGCGGCTACAGGCTGATCGGCTCTAGCGCTTAAATTCGTCACTTTACTGGTGAGCAAGGAGACCTGTTTCAGCAGAGCTG
>NW_024610712.1:0-1112 GCF_008729295.1 Plectropomus leopardus
TTTATTGTTTTTTTATGTGCTGTTCACAGATATAGATGCAAATATGGGGCGCAAGTCAGAAGAAAGTATGAAAAGAAGGTGGTTTCAGAAGCATGAGGGCTTCTCCTGGATGTAAAATGGTCCTTGCAGAATACCAGGAATACGTGAGACCCTTGCATGATGGTATTCTCATATAGCATGTCATGGAAGTTGGATTTGCAAGATAAAGGTAATATTACTGTTTATTAAAAACATACGAAAAAAACTAAAAACTGCTAACGTGCATATCCCCTTCTAACAGAGTCAAAGATGATCAATGAACCTTCTGACATATTAATGAAATTTATTCCAGTTTAAACTTTCTACAGAAACACTGTTCAATATGAAACTGTTTGTAAGTAACAGATACAACGTTTTGTCATGCATGATACGTTGGGTTATGGGAGTGGAACCAATATACATGTAGATGTATGTATTTTATTATTGCAACAATCTGGAAAAATGACAATTACTCTCCAGAATATTCTCCAGAATAACCTCAAAGGTACTGCATGCTCAAAAAATATGCTAAAAGAGAAACTTGAGCATATTTCTGTAGAGAAACTGTGATGGCTTGTTGGAGGCTGTGTGCGACGTATGGTACATACTGGAACATGAGCTGTCTGGCCACTGCAATCATGTAGCGTGCGCTGTCAGTGGTTAGTGCGCTGACTTTATGTTCAGTTTACCACTGTCTGGCTACCTGCAGAAAGTGCAGGTCCACTGCAAACTATCCAGTGCAGTCTGCCTATGGCAAGGGGGAGGAGGGCTCTGTTCATCAGCTGTGTGCTTGGCCAGTAAGTGGTATTTGAGACTCAGTGTACTCCGGTGGTCACTCACTTCACATCGACAGCAAATGCAAATAACTTCTTGGTCATGAGAGAACCATCAAGCCAGGCTTTATAGCAGAACTTGTCATTTAAAAACCCCTTTCTTTCTGCATTTCTGCACACGGAGGTTAATTTCTGCTGACATCCATAACTTACCCACTTAACCTCTGCATCGCTTTCTGATTTCCCAAACTATGGGGTGGCCCAGGGGTTATAATGTACGTGCGTAATCGCACATCAAAAAATTAGTGTCTTTAACACATA
>NW_024610713.1:0-4783 GCF_008729295.1 Plectropomus leopardus
CCACGTCACTTTTTGTTTATTTGTTTTTCTACTTTCCTGTTTTTGCTCTTTTTTTCTAACTTTTTACTAATTTGCTACTTTTTGGGTCATGTGTTGTCAAGTTCCTCATTGCCTTCTCCCCATGTCTTTTTAAAGATAAGAGACTAATTTGCTCAGGTTCAAAGGGTTCAGCTTACTTAAACTGCACCTGATGTTTTACTGCTCTGTCTGTGTCCAGAGTACACAACTGTATGATATATATATTTTGTAAGTGCACCTACTGAAAGGTGCGGCACCAAAAACAGAAAATTAGTACATGGTAGCACACGTTTTAATCGTGGTGGGCTGCCACATATAAATGAATGTGTGGGTGAAGTTGCAGTTTTCAAAAAGACACGAACAAGCTCCTAAAAATAGAAAGATTTCCTGCTTCATATTCTGCTTAGCAAAGTATTTCAAGCAAGAGAAGTTGCTGTTGCCTCTGAATGATAAGAGACTTTCTTCAGTGCCAAGCAGACTCAGCTCGGTCACCCATCTAAGGGGCGAGTCGTGATATAAGTGTCAGCTAAATGTATCCTGCAACAGAATGACGTCAGCAGAAGATGTGAAATGGGCGCACAGTGGTGCCAAAACGTTTCATCTGCAAAGCGACGTCTTCACTTGACACTGACAGACCTGCTGTCAGCCGTTCTTACTTACCTCGCAGCATCTGGGTGTCAATTTAAGGTGCTCAGCCCAAATAGCAGAGGAGATGATTACTTCAGACCTGGCAAATTGCTAAATGTCTGCTCTCATCTTCCTCCATCTCCCTCTCGCTCTCTGATTCCTCCTTCCAGATCAGACATAGATAAGGCTTTTGGTATTTTGCATGCTGGCTTTGGCAGAGAGTTAATCACATTCTAACGTATTGATTCAGTCATCCAGGGCCTGAGAAATGACTTATTATGAATTCTCAATTAAGTTTTACCCCGCTCTTCGTCATCAAAAAGGATTACTGTGGCATTTTGAGGTTTAGTTCCCCAACTACTTGAGGAGGGGAACTTTCCTTCAGAAAAGTAACGCTTCCAGAATGATTGATTGCACTTAACTTGGAGGCTTTTCAGGCCTTTCACAGACATTTGCATATTGATTCATGCTTATTTAACAGATCTGCAAAGATGATTTATGTTGTGGTTGCTTTCTGGAAAGCTGTTGCCATGTGCTTTCCTGCAGAGGACAGATTAGACGGACAAAAACACCAGTTGTTTATGTACGTGCCAAGAAGCCGGCCTGTGATTGGTTGACCTCACTTTAACCCTCAGCCAGTCAGGTGGCTCCCCGAGGGACCATTGTAGCATGCTAACCTTGGTTCACCTCAGTCACAATCCCTCTATCGTCTCTTGTCTTCTTTCTGTTTTTATTACTCATTGTCTTCGTCACTTGATTGTTTTCTGTCTCTGCTTGTCAAATATGTTTTATTCTGTAGCTCTGACGCAGCAGATATTCATCTTCACAGTATAGCTCCCCAGATTACCTCAGGCTGCTGCTGTAACACGGAGGAGCTACTCATCTTTATGCTTCTGCATCATCTTATCTCTTCTGTCACCCCGTGTTTACCCATTTTCTCTCCTGTCAGTGTGGCTGCGCCATCCACGGTGATTTATAAAGGTGTTTTAGGTGTGCTTTTTGGAGAGTGTGCAGAGGTCAGTTTTCAGTTTTTATGTCTGGAAAATGAAGTAATGTGTGTGTTTGCATTTCACAACAGCCTGCTGCCAAGGTGTCGGGCATGCCTTTTGTGTTGGATTTCGTTTCTGTTTTCCGGATAATAGAGTGTGTGCATGTGTGTGTGTGTGAGTGTGTTTGTGTGTGTGTGTGTGTGTGTGTGTGTGTGTGTGTGTGTGTGTGTGTGTGTGTGTGTCGGGGGAGAGAGAGCAAACACAAAAAGCTTTAGACCGGAACAGCAGCTCTTCACACTATTGCCAGACCGAAGTACACATGCTCAAGACACAGGACTCACTCAGTGTTAAGTGTGTTTCTGTTTTTGTTTCACGTGTTTGTGTTTGTGTGTGTGTGTGTGTGTGTGTGTGTGTGTGTGTGCGTGTTATAACGGTGGCCGGTCAGCTATGCTTCCGCTGTGGAGGAGATACATTTCACCCCGTTGACAGCATCAAAGAGCCGAAAAACATTCAGACAACATTTCTATCACACTCTGTCACAAATCCCTGACCTCCGAAGTATCTTTTCCACAGACTAAGATTAGTCTGCTGTTACTGGAGCGAGAGAAAAAGGTGAAGTGGTAGATAACCACAAGAAACAGAAGTAAAGATTAAAAGCAGTTTTTTTCCTCTCATATTGTTTAAGCAGCAGGTAGCCTCTCTATTGTAGTTTTCTCAATCAATTTGTAAAAAGTTCTATAAAACAGTTCAGTATGTTTAAATTTTAAATTCAGTTGTGTCTGGATATCAGTACAACTGTTTAACCAAATTCTGTTTCTCGGCCCCTTTTCTAGCGCAGATTTTCTCATTGTTTTGGTCTAAGTTTTTTTGTTGTTTTATTTAGGATTTCCTGCTTTGACGAAAACAAAATCGTAAGTGAAACACCAAATACTTGTACTCTGTCCATGGTAAATCTCTCCTATGTTTACTTTCACTACCAGCAAATTTGTTTTTAGCCAATTAACTCCCCTTCATTTATACAAATCAATATTGATTCTTTTTGGGAGTTCAAGGCCACCAAGATTTATTTATCGTTTCTACTCTTGCTTCATTATATTTATTAATCAAGGGCTTATCCCAACCACGAGCTGTCAGCACAATACAACCGAATGTGACTGAAAAGAGAAAGAACAGTCAATGATAGAGGATGGAAAAAAAGAGAGAGAGATGACTGTTTATCTTCCTAAACTGTCCACCCTGAAACTCTGGCTGTAATGCTGACGCTTGTATACATTCATCCATGTACACACAACCTTATACGGAGAGGGATCAAAAGGTCATGTGTGTGAATGTGTGGGCCATAAATGGCCATGGGGCAATGTGCTGTTACTATACGGCATCTTGGGGATACAGACACAAAAACTCATTCGGGCAGTAGCTCTGCATTTGTGTTATACTCCTTTGTTTTCGCATAAATATTGCTCATTGTCACTTTTTGATATTGGCAATTTTAGCTATTACATTAAACCTTTTTATTTTAATAAATATTGAAATGTAATATATAAAATAAATATCCTCCAGAAACTAGTAAGTATAGTAAACTCCAGCCATGTTTGGTGAAATCAAACAAAAGTCTCTGCCCTGCAGTATAAATGTAATTAAACAAGCTGATATGAGTTTTAATAAAATGTTAATTTTAGCACTAATTTAACAGAAAGTGTTGGTCCAACCTGATCTAATAAAACTCTGTCAGTCAATTAGAAATGAATTTCTAATTTCTGAGGTCTTCACAGGTCCACTCATTTACAAAGGAACAGAGAGTATATAGAAATTAAATTAAGTATAATTTTGACCCAAACCAAATCAGATTCAAGGTTTGTTGGTTAGAAAATAATTACTTCTGTCTACCTATTGTAATTATAATAACGTATTGTTTGTGAATGAGGTAAAAAAATTAAATTTATTTGTCACTTGAAACCATATGAAATACACTTCCAGTCAAATGTAATCAGTTCTGTCAATTTGTGCACTAAAGAAGTCTGTTGAAGTCTATAAACAAAGTATTTTCTGAATTACTTTGACTTTTGATTCAGTATCATGTGATCCACAGGTCCATTTTGGATTGGGTCCAATATTACTAACAGGCAAAGTAGGCAGAATAAATAAAATTTTATTGAATTTATTGATTTATATCACCATATGATAATATTGAGTGACAGAATTAAAGAAATAATGGTAAAAATCAATCTAGCAGAGGCTTTTTGTTCCTAGTATGGCTCAAGTTCACATGATCTTCCCTTAAACCTCCCTGCCTCCTAAAAACCCACTTCTTTCAAACCTCACACACCAAAATTGCCCAAAGATTATATTTTTCAGACTTTCAAACCTCCCAGAGTCACCAAAGGCACTATACAACTGTTCAGGCTAAGACCAGTCGAATGGGGCATGGAAAGTGCATCCATTATAATCAACTGAAGCTGCTACAGTGATCAGAAGCCATGTGCATGTGAAAATTGGGCTGCTCCTTCTTTTATGCTGCTGATCTTCTTTTTTTTTAGTACATAGTACATAGAACTGTGTAAAAACAAGAACAATCTGTTTAAAATTAAAATAAATGCCTCAGTGTGCCAGAGGCAATGCGGCACAGCAGAGCAATCAATTACATCAGTTCGTCCATGACCCTGTAGTTAAAACGATCCAGTTAATCATTTCAGTACCAGTTAATATGGCCTGTCCACCTAGAAAAACAACTGCATTATCACTTGGCAAAACACAGTATGCAGAAAATTGAAGCTTGCAGCAACGACACGCTATAGTCTGTGGAGCAAAAAACCTGTGGCATGTTTCATCACCATGTATTTTGTCTGTAAAGGCCCTGACACACCAAGCTGGTGGCCGTCTGGTTTCACTTTTTGAATAACGATTATAAACTATGACCATCTGCTGGTGTGGTGGTATTCTTTCAAGCAGACACAGAACATACGTGCTTTTTGTTTTTTGGCTGCAGTCTTTGCAGCATGTGCGACTTTTTGGCCGAGACAGGTGATATGAGGTGATGCAGAGGGGGCTTTCATCACTAGCTCTCTCATGTCAGTTTGGGGAGTCTGGGCGTTTAGTCGTACATGTGTAAAATTGGTGGAGTGTGGCTTTAACCCTTTAAAACCTGAGCA
>NW_024610714.1:0-1044 GCF_008729295.1 Plectropomus leopardus
TTTTCTTTATTTTTACAATTATATATATACCTTTTTCATTCATTTAATTAATTATTTTTTTTGAAAGTAAGCCAATTTGCTTTGGTTAAAAAAGTTAAATACAGAAAATGATAAATTAAGAAATTATGATTAAAATAACAAAAAAATGCCCATCACAAACTCATGATTAAAAATAATGTCTTAAATTTTTCAAAATACAAAGATATAAAAAACAAAACCCTGTTATCTGCAAATGTTGGGGATGTTTACTGGATTAACCTTTAATCTGACGGATTATGATTTCTCGTGTGGACTTACGGCGATCAGCTGGTAGGAGTTGTTCATCATGGCGATGAGCATGTTGAGCAGAACCACCAGCGAGATGACGTTATACGTCCCGAACATGGTCGCCCCCACGAACTCGGTGAACTCGTGCCGGGCCTTCACGTTGGTGACGTACAGGTTCAGCAGCCCGAATATGGACCAGAAGAGAGACTGCAGAGTCTCGAACAACCTGAGGACACGACGGCAGGAAAGTCACTTTGATCTGCATGTAACACTGAGTTTTCTCTCCGACACCTTACGGAGACGAAAAGGACAAAAACTATCCCCACTGAGTCACTTTATTTTTACTGACTATTAGAAAATCCTTCGGAGGCCAACCGGCACCTGGCGGGGCCCAGATTTGGCCCGCGGGCCGTAAGTTGAGGATCACTGCCACAGTGTGTAAAAAAACACAAAAAAAGATTTGGATAAAAACATCTGTCCTCTGTGTGTTTGACAGTCACAGTTACAACACGGCTCACTGAGTCTTTGAGGAGGCAACAAGAGACAGAGACAGAGACAGAGACAGACACAGACACAGAGACAGAGACAGACACAGAGACTGAGACTGAGACAGAGACAGAGACAGAGACAGAGACAGAGACAGAGACTGAGACAGAGACAGAGACAGAGACAGAGAGACAGAGACTGAGACAGAGACAGAGACAGAGACTGAGACAGAGAGACAGAGACTGAGACAGAGACAGAGACAGAGACAGAGACAGAGACAGACAGACAGAG
>NW_024610715.1:0-2175 GCF_008729295.1 Plectropomus leopardus
ATAAAATAAAATTTAAAAAAGGAAAAAAAATGTAAAAATAAATCAACTAATAAAAATGTTAAATCTACTTGTATTTGTTTATTTTTCATGTTAATCAAACCAAACGTTATTCTGTTGATAAATTCCTTTATTCCACTGAACTCTTTTATATATCTTTATTTCTATTTATTACCAAATATTTTTATGTCTACTTGTTGCTGTATGTGGACACAGCAAGCTGTTCAAACAAATTGGCCCTGGTGGATTAATAAAGTTGTCAGAATTTGAATCTGAATCGACTTGTAATGGAGTACTTTTACTCAAGTAAAGCGACTAAGTAATCTTCTCCTATTTCTTCCACATAAGGACTTAATCATTATTCATGAATTCCCCTCAGAGCTATTTGCTCCGGTGTTACATGAATATATAACACACAAAGCCGAGATCATGAGAAGTGTTTTACATTTAAAAAGTATTAATTTTACCAGCTGAAATAATGAACGTGCAGTCAGAGGTCACACAGTGATACATAAATCAGAAATGCTGAAATAAAACTGGCCTGCTGTTTGCTGGTATTTCACTCTGTTTTGTGGTGATGCATTCAGGGACATCCGAGCTTCTGAAACTTCAGCTGCAGCCGACGAACGCCTCCCTCATAAAGCACCAAAATAAAAGCGCTGTAACTTGTGTTTGTGCAGCCAGCGGAGCAGCCTGCTGTACGCTGTTTGTTTTCCAAATATTCCTCGTTAAACGTTTCCTGTGAGTGACGACCCAGGCTGGGCCCGGGACCGGCCAGGCTTCGCTGGGTTCGTTCTGCCAGTGCTGACAGATGGCCGGACCAGGCCTGGCCCGAGGTGCACTATAAAATAAAACTAACGTCCAGCTGATAGGAAATCTGTTTGAGTTGCTGCGTATCTTCCTCCGACTCCACTTTAAAAGATGATAATTGAAGAAGTGGGAGTTAAATCTTGGTGAGGGTCTTCCCTGTCTCACCACAGTGTCCATTTAACGGCTTCTGTGCAGCTTTCAGCTCTGCCACATGAGCTTCAGCTGAAGGAATTTGCCTGGTTGTTGTGTGATTGTTGATATTTGTTTTTCCATTTCTTGAACATTTTAAGAAGTTGTATTTGAAGTAATGATGATGATGATGATGATGATGATGATGATGATGATGATGATATGACTGAAAGCTGCTAAATGTATCTTGGGATGAGATAATTTTGTCTCTGTAAGGTTTAAAAGTTACTGAGTACATTTATTTACCCAAGTACTGTACTTACGTACAATTTTGAGGAATTTGTACTTTACTTGAGTATTTCCATTTCCTGTTACTCAATACGTACTCCAAAACTGTACTTTTTACTCCACTGTATTAATCTGACAGTTTGAGTTGCTTTGCAAATTAATGAAATATATAAATTAGAATTAGGCTAACCAATAAATTCTGATACTACTATATACTTCAGGATACAGTGATATTTTACACGTGTTTTTCCCTTTTTTTGTCAACAGTTCACCAGCTCCATAAATAAATGGTTTTCCCAATCCGGTGTGGAAGAACTAATCACCCATCATCAGTCCTCTGGTTTCTGCGTCACATGTCAGGTATGTTCAGGTGCCTCAAACCTTACTAGAGTATTGGTATCAAAATATACTTAAAGTACCAAAAGTAAAAGCACTTATTATGCACAACGGCCCACTCAGAACAATATACGTATATCATATTGGATCATAAGTATTGATGAATTAATGTGTTCATAAGTATTATTTTTTCAGCTGGTAAATGTGGGCTAATTTCCAGGACTTTATATAACACTTGTGAATTTCCCCAAAAGATCATAACATTTTTACTTTAACCTATAGGACAGGGATTCACGATATTGGATTTTTGCCAGTATCAGATATGCCAATATAACAACTCGTTTGGCTGATAATCTATACCAATATTGATATCTCCAGTTTCTTTTGTAGTGGAATTAACATCAAATCTTTGTCATACTGGCAGAAATCAGCATATTAGCTGATTTCAGTATTTAATTTAAAAGCCAATATCGTCCGATACCAATGAAGTGCTGATATTATTGTGCATCCCTATTATAGGCCTTATAATAGGTTTACGTCATAATAAATTAAGCATGTATTCTATATTTTATCAGTCTGAATCTGTAAAGTAGGCTAACTTATCAAATAAATAAT